>NC_064808.1:10200379-10332632 GCF_023721935.1 Panthera uncia | reverse complement strand
TGCGCTAGCCGGGGCGCGGCCCCGGAGCCCGGCCCCGAGTCTCCACGGCCGCCGCCGCCGCCTCCCACCACGGGGGGACCGGTGCCGCCGCCGCCCGGAGCTGCAATGGCCGCCGGGCCCGGCCCCACCACCCCTCTCAGCTCCGTCGCCGCCATGAGCCGCCGCCGCCCCGAGATACAGGACCGGAACCGCCTACGAGAGCCGCCGTCGCCGCCCGGAGCGCCCCACACGGCTAGCGCATCAGCCGCGGCCGCGCAGCGTCCCCGCCCCGCCAGGCCCGCCGCGGGAGGAGGGCTCGGCCGCCGGGAAGGAGGCAGTCGATTGGTGCCGCCGAGCGTCACTTGCGGAGGACCCCTAGGACATTGGCATTTCTCTCGGGCCTGTCATCCCACACCGCCCAGTGAGAGCCCGGGGTGGGACGCGTCCTCCAGGCACGCCGATGATTGGTTCGAATGAAGGCCAATCAGACTCATGTTCAAGCTCATTGGTGCTTTCCGGAAGTCTCCGGCGCTCGGGGAGGACCCGAGAATGCAGAGTGCCCGGCCAATTCGACCACCGATTGGCCGGGGTTTCCGCCACTCATTTCAGTATATGTCCCCGTCACTGCCACGTCACCCCCTCCCATCACTCTTCTCTTCGTCCCCGTTCCATCCTTACGGATTGGTGGTTGGTATCAGCTGCTCAGCCTTTTCTACCATTTGCTGAACAAGCTGAGGAAAAGGGGAAGGAGTCTCGGTTTCTCATCCCCACTTTCACTTCTCATTGGTTCGCATGTATGTCACTCACAGGTTGGCGGAGAGACGGGGTGGGGATTGGAGACGATTGGTTCCGGATATTGTCTGTGACTGCTGATGCTTGGCAATGCTGACCAATAACAGAGACGTACTGAGAGAGGGGCTGGCTGGAGGCAACCACTAAAATCCGGGAAAGAGCTTGGAGGCGTGTTCGTCTGCTTCTAGCTTTTCGGAGTGGGCGAAGAGTGAGTTCTCTTCCCCAAACGCGTTTTTTGTTGTTGTTGTTGTTGTTGTTTTTTTTCCACTTAGGTGCAGTGTTGCATTCCCTCTTCCAGAGTTAAGACCATCGTAGTTTCCCGCTGGGAAGAGTGACTCTCAGCAGTTAGCCACTGCCCGAGAAGCTACCTTGTAGGGCCTCCTGCTAGCAGCTGGATCTGAGCTGGAGACCGGGATTCCTGGGGAGTCCAGTAATAGCTTCCCCAGTTCCTTCCTGGATCCAAGATCCTCCTAAGTCCCTTCCCTGGTTTGTTCATCATCGCACCACACCCCTTATCTCGTGATTCTAGATTGTCCTGTGCTCTGGTTAGAGTAGGAAGCTAGTTAGCTTTTAACAGGATACCTGGAGGCCAGGAAAGGGGAAGTCGTGGACAGCGCAGCTACAAGAAAGTCAGAGGCCCGTCCTGGCAGCAAAGCCACAGGAAGCCGGATCAAACTGGACTGGCCCAAAGTGTCTGACAAAGAAGGCTGGAAACCCCTGACCAAATAAGGAAGGAAAGGCGCGAAACGCTGCTTTCAACACATCCCCGCCTCGGGTAATAAATATCCCACCCCCTAGTTAACAGCTGCCGATAGAAAGTAGACATCCAAACCCCCAGTGTGCAGTTCTCCCTGGAGCCGGCCCGCTCTCACCTCTCCAGAGCATACTTTCACTTTAATAAACTGTCCTGCTTGCAACTGCTCCTCCACTATGTCTGGTCCGTCCTTGAATTCTTTCTTGCAATGAGACCCAGAGCCTCCAGGGACATCCTTGGAATGCACTGGGTGGAGGCCTCAGGGGACGAACGGGTCTCGCCAGTTCACCTGGCAACATCTTTTTGGGGAACCAGTCAGAAGGAGGTAACCCGCGTGTTGAGGGACCCTCTTCATCAGTGAGTCTCAACTTTCACCACTCGGGCTGGAGTGTTGCTTAGTCAAGTCACCATTCCTTTGTTCTCTCTCTCTCTTTCTGATCTACCTGGGAACCGGATGGTCTGGTAGCATTTATGAGAAACTAATGTTCAGCTCCGAAGAATAAAGGGACACTTGCTCCTTCCAGCCGAAAGGCACTCTTGAGTGACTAAAAGTTGTATGGAAGTGTCCGAGATTATTTCTCAGGACGCGCAGCAATCCCATAGGGCTTTCCATCTCACTGGTAATTAAAACTTTGGCTCCTCTGGGTATGCACACATAGGACTGTTCCTTAGTGCTCCCAGACATGTAAGAGAGTGCTTCATGGCCCCTCGTGGAAGCGACACCAGTGATGCTCTGCACTGGTCCCTAGGTGACTGATATTCCCAGGCTGTCTCTGTGGGAATCTGCTTCTTGGTCAGGGACACTCTGACCCCTCCTTGTGTGGCTTCAGCCGCTTCCTTTTATACCTACATAGGCACTCTCTTTTGGTGGCGGGGCACAGGGACCTGGGAGATATTCTGTCACCCATTGCACAGGTGCTGCGTGATTGCCAACTCAGACTGCAAAGATCACTGTAAAATAAGCTATAAACCCTTTTGCTCCCTGGCAAAGGACCCCACTTATAGAGAGCTCTCCCTGTGGATCTGTGGGTAGGCCTTATCCACCACTTAATTAAATGTGGCTCCACCCAAATAATTCAGGGATGCAAAGAGAACTGGAAAATAGAGGTTAGTTTCCCCAGAGCTAACCATCAAGTAGGAGACTTCAACAGGTCAGGCAAGAAATATTTAGACACTCAAAGGGACCCCTGTCTCTGGTGGCTGTTGTTTGCCACCAACTGTTAAGAGGCCTATCAACAGAAGGAGAGTGGGATATTCAGTGATCTTGAAATCATGATGATCTCGGCTCCAAGGGATCCATCCTGGGACATCAGGGTTAATTATCAGGCATCATTTCATTTAGGGTCGTCCGGAAGGCTGTCACTCTCCGGATGGCAGATGCCAGGAAGAGACGTGCGCCCTGGGACACCAGGGTTGTTGTTGGGTCATCACATGGCATGCTGGCCACAGCCATGATGACCGGGTGAATGGACAGCAGGCTGGGGATGCCCACAGTCCACTCGCCTTTGGAAATCTCTAGAAGAGTTCCCAATTGAGATCCTATTAGGTTCCAGAGAGAGAGAGAGCTAACTTTCCTCAGGGAAATAGTACTCCAGGCTTCTAGTAGTGGGAGGCCTGGTTTAGTTGTTCCTTTTCTAGTTAACAGAAGTCAATTCTCTCCCTGAAGACAATGGGAGATTCCACTTCCATACCCAAAGACTTTCTTCTGGGACATATTTTGAGACACTGGGATCAGTTCCCATTAGAAAGCCTAAATAGGGGCACCTGGGTGGCTCAGCAGTTAAGTGTCCAGCATCCTGCTCTGAATTTCAGCTGAGATTCTTGGATTGAGCCCTGCATGGGGCTCTGTGCCACAGTGTGGAGCCTGCTTGGGATTCTGTGTCTTCCTCTCTCTCTGCCCCTCCCCAACTCATACTCTTGTCTCTCTTCTTTCTCAAAAATAAACATTAGAAAGAAAGAAAGAAAGAAAGAAAGAAAGCCAGCCTAAGTAGGAAAATGCTCGTTTTCTTTTGTAACATTCCTTGGCCTCCATATAAGCTAGAGATCTAGTCAGAAAATGATAGTCCTAACTATAAAACTATATTGCAACTTGATCTCTCCAGTAAGAGACAAGAAGAGTGGGTAGGGATCCCTTACATCCAGGCCTTTACGGCCCTCAGGGATGACCCTGAGAAATGTAAAACATGCACAGTGGGAGGGGGTCATTTACATGTTTGGCCCCAAGAAAGAAATTCTCCCTGCAGTAGCTCCCCTCAGTAACTCCCCCTCGAAACAACCCAAGACCAGATTAACACCCCAACAGCCATTGGCTCCTCAGCCTAAGCAACTAATCTCCCACCCTATCAATCCATCTACCCTCCATTACCAGACTCAGGCCAAAAGAAAGAGCTTCTTTGCCCCCTCCAGGAGATGGCAGGTGGACCTTAGGGGACCACAAGAGTGTATGTTCCTCTTTTTGTTTGGTTTTAATGTTTATTTTTGAGAGGGAGAGTGCATGCTTGAGTGGGAGAGGGGCAGAGAGAGAGGGAGACAGGATCCAAGGCAGGCTCTGTGTTGACAGCAGAGAGCCCAATGTGGGGCTAGAACTCACAAACCCTGAGATCATGGCCTGAGCAGAAGTCCGACGCTTAACCAACTGAGCCACCAGGTGCTCCCCACCCCCTTTATTTTGTTAAAGTTTATTTATTTTGAGAGAGAGAGAGAGAGAGAGAGAGAGAGAGAGAGAGAGAATGCATGCGAGCAAGCCAGGAAGGGGCAGACAGAGAATCCCAAGCAGGCTCCACTGAGCATGAAGCCTGATGTGGGCTTGATCTCATGACCGGGAGATCACAACCTGAGCCAGTATCAAGAGTCAGATGCTTAACCGACCGAGCCACCCTGGTGCCCTTCTATGTTCCCTTTTTGATGTTCGATCTCAGGCAGTGCCATGAGTGCTTAGGCCAGTTTTCTGAGGTTCCTAGCAAATTTACTGAGGAATTCTGGAGCCTGACTCTAGTCTTTTGATCTAACCTGGAAGGACCTTCTGGTCATTCTCTCTCATTGCTGCAGTACAGAGGAGCGATTCTACATCTGGGCAGATGTCCTTCATGCTACCTAGCCTAACAGATGTCCCATTAGAATGACAGCTGTCCCTCAGATAGACCCTTATCAGAATTATCAGCCCAGGTAGCAGGGACTAGCCTTCAGAGACCACATGGTACTGTGCCTCCTGGAAGGCATGAAGAGATGTATCATCAAGCTAGTAAACCATGATAAGGTGAGGGAGACCACCCAAGGACCTGATGAAAATCCTGCTCTTTTTCAGTCCCGTCTTGTAGAAGGGCCACAGAAGCACCCATGTAGATCTGGATACCCTAGAGGGACAGTTGGTGCTGGGAATTCATTTTATAAGCCAGGCAGCCCCAAATACGTGTAACAAGCTCCAAAAGATGGTTTTAGGGCCCCAAACTCCCAGTAGAGGTAGCTTTACTCCTTCATGGGCCAATCCTCCCACAAAGGCCCCAATATACAAAGAGGGAAATAAACTGGGCTCAGCAGAAAGACCACCAACTACATCTGGAGGGATGGCGGACACAAGACAAAAAGGTGATGCTTCCCCAGGCATTCCAATGGAAAATCATCAAGGGACTACGTGACTCCTCTCATGTGGGAAGAGACACATTAACCTCCTTAGTTAATCGAGTCTTTTCAGGAATTAGCCTGTCATGGGTGATCAAGGAAGTTACCAGGACCTGTAACCTAGGTCACAAGAACACCTCTGGGGGAGGGCTTAGACCACCTCCACTCCTCCAGACCATCCAAAGACAAGGCACATACCCTGGAGAAGATTAGCAGATAGACCACACTCAGATGCCCCCATCAGGGATATAAATACCTCTTGGTCTTTGTGAACACCTTCACTGGTTGGGTAGACGTTCATCCTGGTAGAACAGAAAAAGCTCAAGAGGTAATGAAAGCTCTACCAAAGGAAATCATCCCACACTTTGGGCTCCCAAAGTCTCTGTGGAGTGATAACAGCCCATTCTTTACTGCAAGAGTGACTCAACAAGTATCTTCTGCCTTGGGAGTTCATGACCACCTCCATGCTGCCTGGAGACCCCAATCCTTGGCTAATCAAACCCTTTAAAAAATTTTGGCCAAAAATCTTTCCAGGAAACCTTAGAATCCTGGACAAAACTCCTGCCCGTAGCCCTCTTGAGATTGAGAATGGCCCCAAAAAGGAACCTCCAACTCAGCCCCTTTGAAATTCCTTTCTTAACAGCAGATCTGCTACTTGATTCAGAAACCCGCGAATTTATAAGACATTTAATCAGTTAGGACCGGTCCAGTAGATCATCTTTACCTGTGCCCAACCCAAAAAAGAACCTGTCCCTACCCAGATCAAGCCAGGGGACATGGTTTTATTAAAGACCTGGAAGGAGGATTTACGTTCAGCTCAATTAGACCCTGAATGGTAGTGACCCTTCCAGGTTCTTCTCAGCACCCCAACAGCAGCTAAGCTCTAAGGTATAGCTAGGTGGATTCATTTGTCGAGAATAAAATTAGTGGCTCTAGACTACCCACAAAGACTGAAGACATTCCATCCCATTCCTGTGAGCCAGTGGAAGATCTACGCTACATCTCCAAGAAGATAAGTGATTGACATCTTACTATGAATATCTGCTTTATAATGTTAGCTATTGACTGGATTTTCCTTATACTGCTTCTCCTCTTTGCAAACCTTTGTCTACTTGGACCTCTGAGTTGCTTTTCTTGCTACCTTTAAACCACCTCCCTTCAAACAAAGCAAAAGTAAACAAAACAATGACATCTTTCTGTTGGGTCTAACCCTCCGATATGGCCCCAAAAGTCTTGTTTTTGGTTTGTTTGGTTTTTTTTTCCTCATTCTCATTACTGTTCTAACCCACTCAGGTCCACAGAATGGTTCCAACATAACCTCCCAGGGAAATAACTTTTCCAATTGCTAGATTTGTCATTTATGTTCTCAGAAGGACCTTTCTTACTCCCTATTTTATCCCACTCATTCTCCTAATACAATTCTCCATCAGAAAAACTACACTGGACCACGTTCCCCTTCCCAAGAAGGGATTTTCATCTGCCCTAATGGGACCTGTGTTGACCTATCCACTCCCACCACCCATCTTAGGGATTTGGACCCCAATTATTCCTAAGCTCCAAGTCCATGCTTCCAGATAACTCCCAATAATTCAACCCATAAAAACAGATCCAGAAGATGGGTCAGCTGCCAAATAGCATCACCTCTGGGGGCAGTCTGTACAACTTTGCCAACGACCCTTGGACCAGCAGACAGTTTTCCAGTGTCTCAGTTCAAGGCTCCAAGCATGGAATGAGGCATGCCTGCTTAGGAAATCTAAATGACACAGATTATAATGCCACCCACTGGGTTGGTGTGCTAATCTCACCCTTTCAAGTAAAAACCCAATAAACCCATGTTTTTGATCATGGCTTAGCTGGACACCACTCAGCATTACTGTTTAATTTTTCCCTTCACAACCATTACTTTCCAGTTACCTAGGATACGGAGCCATGGGGAAATCTCTATTCCCCAGCTGCACACACAGTAACTCTTGCAGGTGGGCCCAACAGCTCCAGGAGATAGGAATAGTAAATTACCCCACAAACTTTTGTGCTCCTCCCAACTGTCTCCTTATCTGTGTACGTCCTTCTCCCAACCTACAGGGACCAGTCTTTACCCAGCTTGTATTGGCCCAAGGATTTCAATGCATTGATAACCTCAAACATCAGGCAGTTGTACCGCAGGATATGTGGCTCCCCCAGGAGTCCATGTATATAATTCTGCCCACTCCCACAACCAGAACTGGAAGGACAATAGGCTTTATACTGGCTGGAAGAGTAGATACCATTGGTGCATTAGCTCTTTGGGGGGGTGGGGGTAAGGGTGGGGGTGGGGGGGATTTGCATATCAAATTTGCATGTTGGAGAAATCTGATGGGAGCATCGGATAAACTAGCTTTCCCACCTCATTGTATTTCTCCAATCTCTCCAAAGTCCTTTCCATCTTTGGCCAATGTGGTTATGGCTGGCTTTAAGGTGGGGTGTGTGCTGTCATTAACAGAGCATGTTGTACCTACATCAACACCACTGGACCGGTGGAGGAAAACATCCCAAAATTCTATGATCCAGCCACACGGCTACGCCAAATGGGCAAAAGGGCTGTTAGCTAATAATATTTGGGATGCTGTACACGAGACCCTTCCATCCGTAACCTGGTTCTTGCCCTTTTTAGGGCCACTAGTGGCTATATTGTTACTTTTGCTTTTTTGGACCTTGTTTGTTTAATTTTCTTGTCAAATATTTATCTCCCAGGGGTGCCTGGATGGCTCAGTTGTTGAGCGTCTGACTCTTGATTTCGGCTCAGGTCATGATCTCACATCGTGAGTCTGAGCCCCATGTCAGGCCCTGCGCTGAACACTGAGGAGCCTGCTTGGGATTCTCTCTCACTCTCCCTCCGCCCTTCACCTGCTTGCTCTCTCTCTCTCTCTCAAAAGAAATAAACTTAAAAAAAAATTTTTTTTAATTTGTCTTTTCCAGACTCCCAACAACTTCATTTATAAGTGATGGTTGCACCAGGGATTCCAATCTATCTGCCTTGAAGATGAAACCTACCAACACCCTCTGGACCAAGCCTGCGACTTCCTTTTACTCCCCACTGCCCATCAGGTTTCCTAAAATTCAGATAGCAAGGACTTCTGGAGCCCTGAGGCAGAGTCAACATCCCACACCAAAATAAAGTATTTACAGAAGATGTACCATCGCCCATTTTCCCTGAAAAGATTTTAAGGGCCCAGAGTCCATGGTGGGGGAGGGGAATGTTAGAGTAGGCAGCTAGTTAGTTTCTAACAGGATACCTGGAGACCAAAAAAGGGGAAGTTGTGGCCAGCACCGTTATAGGAAGGTCAGAGGTGGGTCCTGGCCCAAAACAAAGCCACAAGAAACCAGATCAAACCAAGCCGGCTGACAAAGAAGGCTGGAAAGCCCTCACCAAATAAGGAAGAAAAGGTATGAAATCCTGCTTCCAAGAAATCCCCACCTCAAGTAATATTCCACCCCCTAAGTTAACAGCTGTCAATAAAAGGTAGACACCCAAACCCCACAGTGTGCAGCTCTCCCTGGAGCCCAGAGCACAGTGTCATTGTGATACACTTTCCTGCTTGTGCTCTTATCCACTGTGTCTGGTCCGTCCTTGTATTCTTTCTTATAACGGGACCAAGAGCCTCCAGGAACATCCTTGGGATGGGCTGGGCAGAGGCCTCAGGGCCCAGGGTCTCCCTAGTTCACCCGGCAACACTCCTACTTCCTTCCCACGAGTTGCTGACGTTGTGGGGAGACAAATAGACTTGAGAGGACCTGACTGTGTGTGTTCCTCCTACCGGTGGGTGTCCCTATTTCTGAAAGTCACAGATTGAGTAACTCATGTAACATTTAGATGTCTCGGGGTTGCCTGGATGGCTCAGTCAATTGAGCGTCCGACTCTTGATCTCAGCTCAGATTTACTTGATCTCAGGGTCATGCGTTCAAGCCCCATGTTGGAGGGGGAGCCTACTTAAAAAAAAAAAATTAGGGGTGCCTGCGTGGCTCAGTCAGTGAAGCATCTGACTTCAGCTCAAGTCATGATCTCGCAGTTCACAAGTTTGAGCCCCGGGTTGGGGGTCTCTATTGACAGCTCAGCCTGGAGCCTGCTTCGGATTCTGTGTCTCCCTCTTTCCCTGCACCTCCCACACACTCTCTCTCTCAAAAGTAAATAAGAAACATTTTTTAAAAATGTAAAAATTGGATGTTGTGAACTATTGTTACAAAGGGAGCTTTGGGGTATCCTGCACCTGTTACATTTTGCTAATTTTATTTTTTTATTTTTATTAAAAAAAATTTTTTTTTAACGTTTATTTATTTTTGAGACAGAGAGAGACAGAGCATGAACAGGGGAGGGTCAGAGAGAGGGAGACACAGAATCCGAAACAGGCTCCAGGCTCCGAGCTGTCAGCATAGAGCCCGACGTGGGGCTCGAACTCAGGGATCGCGAGATCATGACCTGAGCCAATGTTGGCCGCTCAACAGACTGAGCCACCCAGGTGCCCCACATTTTGCTAATTTTAATTTTTTTTTTAACGTTTATTTATTTTTGAGACAGAGAGAGAGCATGAACAGGGGAGGGTCAGAGAGAGAGGGAGACACAGAATCTGAAACAGGCTCCAGGCTCTGAGCGGTCAGCACAGAGCCCGATGTGGGGCTCGAACTCACGGACTGTGAGATCGTGACCCCAGCCAAAGTCGGCCGCTCAACCGACTGAGCCACCCAGGCACCCCGCATTTTGCTAATTTTAAACCCACAATAGAAACAGCTGTTAGGACAGTGTAAAACAAATTGCTTTTGCTTGGCACAGCCTCTCTGGTATCAAGAAAGTAAAGAGAAACACTTTTTCTTTTTTTTTTTTTTTTAAAGAAAATGTTGATATAGGGGCACCTGGGTAGCTCAATCGGTTGACGAAGTGTGCTTTGGCTCAGGTCTTGATCTCGTGGTTTGTGACTTCGAGACCCACATCGGGCTCACTGCTGTCAGCCTGTCAGCACACAGCCCACTTCAAACCCTCTGTGTCTCCCTCTCTCGCCCCTCTCCCACTTGTGCTCTCCCCAAGACTAAATATTAAAAAATAAGAAGAAAATGTGATACATAAAGGAGAGAAATATTTATTGAATTCTGGAGAAAGGATACAGTTTGAAACAATCTGCAATTAGATGTAGGCTGTGGTTTTTTAAAAACTGAATTAAAGTGAACTCCTTTATGCTGAGTCCTGCCTCTGCTACTTATTGGCTCTGTGACTTTGGAAAAGTCCGGTAAGCACTCCCAGCCTCCGTTTTTACCTCTGTTAAACAGGGATAAAACCTTACCGGGATGCTGTGGTGATGAAATGCACTTGAACATGTTTGCTAAATTAAACAGCTACGAAAATGTGAGCTGGGTGGCCAGGCACGTCCCTCAAATTACTTGCCAATCACAAAGGAGAATTACATTCTGTAAATCTGGCTGTTCCCACCTTCACCCAGTTCTCTGACTTAGCATCATTCATCCTGGGACAAAATGTGTTTTTATGAGGTTCCTGGTGTGCTGAGGCATGAAGCAGACCAGCATCCCTTAATGAAGTTTTCTTGCCATACATGTTGAAAACTCCTGAATGCAATCGAGCCCTTATGTCTAACCTTCAATTTATAGAGGCTGAGGGAGCAAGTTCAACAACACCCCCAAGGAGACCATCAGATCAATCAGGAATGTGGGGCATTCTGCAACACAACAGGTTTTATAGAAGACATAAAGATTAAGGAAATGGATGTCAATAAGAAGGGTCCAGGGTAATTGTTTTAAATTTTTAAAAACTTAGAAGACACAACCACATGCTTGATCAGATTCTGATTCTGAAAAAAAAAAATACCCCAGCTTTTTAGACATTTTGGGGTAACTGGGGAAATTAGAAAATGGCTGGTATTAGATGATGTCAGGCAGTTATATTTATTCAATGTGATGCTGGTATGATGGCTATGAAGGAAAACACTTAATATTTGGAGAAATGATTAGGAGGAAGAGTTCTAATGTCTATAATTTCCTTTGAAATGATCCAGAAAAGGAAAGAAAGTAAGCAAGCCAAGAAAACGTAATACATACTTTGAAATATATTTATGTGTCTGTATATATATAAAAGCAATATGGCAAAATGTTAATTGTTGAATGTTGGTGAGAAGTATATGGGTGCTTTTTATACTATTACTTCTACTTTTATTGTATATCTGAAAAGAATTTTTTTAGTTTAAAAAAATTTTTTTTAATGTTTATTTTTGAGAGAGAGAGACAGAGCATGAGCAGGAGAGGGGCAGAGAGAGAGGGAGACACAGAATCCGAAGCAGGCTCCAGGCTCTGAGCTGTTAGCACAGCTCAGATGCGGGGCTCGAACTCACAAACCCAGAGATCATGACATGAGCTGAAGTTGGACACTGAACTGACTGAGCCACCCTGGGCACCCCAAGAAATTTTTTTTAACGTTTATTTTTCAGACAGAGAGAGACAGAGTGTGAGTGGGGAAGAGGCAGAGAGAGAGGAAGACAGAATTCAAAGCAGGCTCCAGGGGGCGCCTGGGTGGCTCAGTCGGTTAAGTGTCCGACTTTGGCTCAGGTCATGATCTCGCAGTCCGTGAGTTCGAGCCCCGCGTCGGGCTCTGTGCTGACAGCTCAGAGCCTGGAGCCTGTTTCAGATTCTGTGTCTCCCTCTCTCTCTGACCCTCCCCCGTTCATGCTCTGTCTCTCTCTGTCTCAAAAATAAGCAAACGTTAAAAAAAAAAAAAAAATTCAAAGCAGGCTCCAGGTTCTGAGCTGTCAGCACAGAGCCTGATGCCGAGCTCAAACTCACAAACTGTGAGATCATGACCTGAGTCGAAGTCGGAGGCTCAACCGACTGAGCCACCCAGGCGCCCCAAGAAATTTTTTTTTTAATATTTTCAAAGGAGTCATTGTTGTTTCCCACCACTGCCTCCAGAATACAGCCCAGATTTTTTTGTTTTTTTTTTTTAACTAGGCTCCACGCCCAACGTGGGGCTTGAACTCAAGAACCTCAGATTAAAAGTCAGATGCTCTGGGGTGCCTGGGTGGCTGAGTCGGTTAAGTGTCCAACTTCAGCTCAGGTTATGATCTCACAGTTCGTGGGCTTGTGCTCTGCGTCGGGCTCTGTGCTGACAGCTCGGAGCCTGGAGCCTGCTTTGGATTCTGTGTGTCTGTCTCTCTCGCCCCTCCCTGGCTCACACTCTGTCTCTGTCTCTGTCTCTGTCTCTCTCTCTCTCAGAAATAAACATAAAAAAAATTAAAAAAAAAAGAGTCAGATGCTCTATCGACTGAGCCAGCCACGCGCCCCTACAGCCCAGATTTCTTAGCCTCACAAATCAGGTCCTTGACAATCTGGTGTCACTTTTCTTTTCCAGCCAGTCTCTTACTCTTTTGTCTTGATGTATTCCATGCTCCAATTAAATTGGCCCACACGTCTTCGTCCACATTTGCCCTGCACTTTCCCACACTGGTGGCTTCGTATATGCTTTTCCTTCTTTCATTGCCCAGCACAATATTCTCCCCCTACAGGGTCTCCTGATTTCCCTGTCTAGACGGAATGCTCCTTCCTCAGGACGTAGAATTTCCTGTGACATCAGTTGTCTCTCCTTAAGTCATTTATGTTCCTGACATATCACAGCTACCAAGGGGTGCGTTCCCCCAACGTGTGATCTGTAGCTCTGTATCTGGTTCAGCTTCGGTTCCCTCACACAGCCTAGCCTATTCACCCATGTAACAAATATTTATAGAGCATTTACGGGAGCAGCATCTCCAGGCTTGCGCCAAGTGCTGGGGACAGAGCAGTGACTGTACAGATAGGTTCTAGTTCCTCATGGAACACAGAGGATCTTGGGATGAGTATTAAACAAGAAACACATAAATGAATATATATCGTATTCGCATAGAGAAAATATGTAATTATGTACATACATACAGTAATGTGGAAGACAACCCAGGTGCTATGAAAGAGAGTAGCAGGTGTAACCCATTTCAAACAGGGATGAATTCTAAAGAGATCTGGGGGCTGGGGAGGAGTTAGAGGAGGAAAGAATGGAGGTAGTAATTCTTTTTTTTTAAAGTTTATTTATTTATTTATTTATTTGTTTTTTGAGAGAGGGGGATCATGGGGGAAGGGCAGCGAGAGAAGGGGACAGAGGATCTGAGCCTGATGTGGGGCTCGATCGCATGAACTTGAGATCATGACCTGAGCTGAAATCAAAGTCAGACGCTTAACCAACTGAGCCACCCAGGTGCCCTATCCTAATCTCTTATTTTTTTTTTAATTTTTAAATGTTTATTTATTTTTGTGAGAGAGAGAGAGAGAGAGATGGGTAGGGGCAGAGAGGAAGACAGAATCCAAAGCAGACTGCAGGCTCTGAGCTGTCAGCATAGAGCCTGACACGGGGCTCCAACCCACGAACCATGAGATCATGACCTGAGCTGAAGTCAGATGCTTAGGATGCTTAACCGACTGAGCCACCCAGGCATCCCGCTCTTTCCTAGTCTCTTAAAAGGACAGTCATATTGGGTTAGAGCTCACCCTAATGAATCATTTTCACTTAAACTCTTTAAAGACCCCCTCTCCAAATACAGTCACGTTCTGTTAGGATTCCAACATGGGAGTTTTGAGGGACACATTCAGCCACTAACAGACACAAGATGCATGATACGTAAAAGCCATGAAGCACGACAGTAAAACTAATGCGCACCAATCTACCACCCAACATAAACACAAAACAACCATTTCTTGTATCTTTATCTGAATCCCATTCCCCTAAACACTCCCAAAGGTAAGCGCTGCCCTAAATCTAATGTTACAAAAAAGGGTCCCTCAGTCACTTTGCCTCCTCAAGGCCCAGCCTTCTCCTGCAGACCAGGAAGCGTGTTGTGAGCCCTCCCCCTAAGGGTCCCCTTCTCTTGCCTATTTCCATTTCCACACGGCAGTGATTTTCCAAAGCATAAATCAGATCGTGTTTTGTGCTTTTTCCTGAAAAATTCTTCAGAGGCTTCCCATTACAACGAGAGCAAATCCCTTCAAGGCCCTGGGTGGTCACTCCACCCCCCGCTTCGTTCCAGACACATTAGCCTTCGTGGTTCCTCAAACTCCTCATTCTCCTCTCAGGGGCTTGGGGATCTTCTTTTGCCTCGCGATGCTCTTCTGAGCTCTTTGCAGGGCTGTTCTCCTTATTCATGCACCTGCTCACAAGGTACCTGCTCATCAAGGCCTTTCTGGACCGCGGCCTGAAGGGCCGATCCTGCCATCATTCTTGATACCTGTAAGTGTCCTCCTGGGACCACAGGCTGCACCAGAGCTGGGCCTTCGTTCGTCTCTGTCAGCACTGCACCTGCAGTAACACAGCGTTACAAGTGCTTGCCTGCTTTATGTTGTCAACTTGCTCCTGGCCTAAGAGCTGTTGGGATGCAGCAAGTGACAATGTAGTTTGAAACAGGTCCTGCACAGGCAGATGAATTGATTACACTAAGGGGCCATACGGATGCTTGATCTTTACGTAATGCAATCGGCTCCGATAATTACAACCTGAATCACCCCCTTTTTGACACGACTGAGAGGCAACTGCTTGATTTGCCTACTGAGAATGAATGCATTAAGATCCCTTCGGGAGACTTTGCGGAAGTGTCCTCGAATGCTTGTAGCTTTTCAGCTGCTCCCCCATAAAGCAAGGACCTGGCGCAGGAGGCTTCTTGTGGCCAGGACACTACACGTGCAGCTTAAAACTTAAGGTTTAATGTTTATTTATTTTTGAGAGAGAGACAGAGTATGAGCGGGAGAGGGGCAGAGAGAGAGAGAGAGAGAGAGAGAGAGAGAGAGGGAGAGAGAATCCGAAGCAGGCTCCAGGCTCTGAGCCGTCAGCACAGAGCCCAACGTGGGGCTCGAACCCACAAATTGTGAGATCATGACCTGAGCCGAAGTCGGATGCTTAACTGACTGAGCCACCCAGGTGCCCCTAAAACCTAAGGTTTAAATCCCAGTGTGGTTAGCCCTTACCAGCCGGCAGTCCCCTGGGCTACATACGGTTTTGGTGCTGCACCATCCAAGTGCTCCATCCTGCTCCAAAAGGTCACAGAGAGGACAGATTAGGAAATGAATGTGAGTGTTCTTTGTACACTACAAAATAGCTATAAGGTGATATTGGGGGTTTATCTTTGTTCACTGTTGGATGAACAATGGTTGACATAAAGTATCTTAAGATGGAATCCTATTAGGGGCGCCTGGGTGGCTCAGTCAGTTAAGTGTCCGACTTCAGCTCTGGTCACGATCTTGCAGTTTGCGGGTTTAAGCCCCGCATCGGGCTCTGTGCTGACCGCTCGGAGCCTGGAGCCCGCTTCGGATTCTGTGTCTCCCTCTCTCTCCGTCCCTCTCCCACTCATGCTCTGTCTCTCTCAAAAATAAATAAACATTAAAAAAAATTTTTTTAAAAAGATGGAATCCTATTAGTAGGGGAGCAGTTAAATAAATTATGGTACAATAGCACACAGTGGAACAATACACAACCATTAAAAAGGCAGGGTAGCTCTTACACAGTGACAGGAAGATGTCCACGATGTATTATGGGGGGAAAAAGGTAAAAATAGTTATAATTCTAATTGTGTATGCATATGTATAGGGAAATCACTTGGAGGACAATACACTAAACTGTTAGCAGTATGTTTTCTGGGGCGTGGAATTCGAGATACTTTCCCTGCATGAGTTACATGTAGATTTCTCTGCTTCTTTAGACTGGTTTAACATCTAAGCAATTTAAGATTGTGTATTCGCAGCCAAGTACATACATCACTGATTCTACCTCGCTCCCTTCCGGATGTTTCCCAGCCCTCAGGTCTGATCTAGGGTAACGTCGCCTTGGAGAATGAATTTGGCTGAGTTGGGAGCCTGCAGAGTCACACTGAATAACAGGCGACAAGCTCCTCAGGACAGCCTTATGTGCAACATTTGCAAAATAAAAAGCAAAGCACAGACTTCAAGCTGTATTACAAAGCTGTAATCATCAAGACAGTATGGTACTGGCACAAGAACAGACATTCAGATCAATGGAACAGAATAGAGAACCCAGAAATGGACCTACAAACGTGTGGCCAGCTAATCTTTGACAAAACAGGAAAGAATATTCAATGGAATAAAGACAGTGTCTTCAGCAAGGGGTGCTGGGAAACCTGGACAGCAACATGCAGAAAAATGATCCTGGACCACCTTCTTACACCAGACACAAAAGTAAACTCAAAATGGATGAAAGTCCTAAGTGTAAGACAGCAAGCCATCAAAATCCTTGAGGAGAAAGCAGGCAAAACCTCTTTGACCTTGGCCGCAGCAACTTCTAACTCAACATGTCTCCAGAGGCAAGGGAAACAAAAGCAAAAGTGAACTATTGGGACCTCATCAAAATAAAAAGCTTCTGCACAGGGAAGGAAACAATCAGCAAAACTAAAAGGCAACTGACAGAATGGGAGAAGATATTTGCAAACAACACATCAGGTAAAGGGTTAGTATCCAAAATCTATAAAGAACGTATCAAACTCAACACCCAAAAAAACAAAGAATCCAGTGAAGAAATGGGCAAAAGACATGAATAGCCACTTCTCCACAGAAGACACCCAGATGGTCAACCGACACATGAAAAATGCTCAACAACACTCATCATCAGGGAAATACAAATCAAAACCACAGTGAGATACCACCTCACACCTGTCAGAATGGCTAAAATTAACATCCCAGGCAACAACAGATGTTGGCGAGGATGTGGAGAAAGAGGATCTCTTTTGCACTGCTGGTGGGAATGCAAACTGGTGCAGCCACTCTGGAAAACAGTATGGAGGTTCCTCAAAAAACTAAAAAAGAAGTACCCTATGACCCAGCAATTGCACTATTAGGAATTTATCCAAGGGATACAGGTGTGCTGTTTCGAAGGGGCACATGCACCCCCATGTTTATAGCAGCACTATCCACAATAGCCAAAGTATGGAAAGATCCCAAATGCCCATCGATGGATGAATGGGTAAAGAAGATGTGGTACACACACACACACACACACACACACACACACACACACTGGAGTATTACCCAGCAATCAAAAAGAATGAAATCTTGCCATCTGTGACTACGTGGATGGAACGAGATAGAGGGTATTATGTTAAGTGAAATTAGTCAAAGAACACAAATATCATATGACTTCACTCATATGAGGACTTCAAGAGACAAAACAGATGAACATAAGGGAAGGGAAATAAAAATAATATAAAAACAGGGAGGGGGACAAAACAGAAGAGACTCCTAAATATGGAGAACAAACTGAGGGTTACTGGAGGGATTGTAGGAGGGAGGATGGGCTAAATGGGTAAGGGGCACTAAGGAATCTACTCCTGAAATCATTGTTGCACTATATGCGAACTAACTTGATGTAAATTTAAAAAATAAATAACAATTAAAAAAAATAAAAAGCAAAGCAGAGGCTGTTAAAAGACCAGCAGACAATTCACAGCCGTCCTCCTGCTGGACAAAGAAAAAATGTCAAATACAATGCTGTAAGGTGGCTTTAAGATACTGATTCCTCAGATTAAAAACTTGCTTCTTAAAAAACCACATGGTAGGGATGCCTGGGTGACTCAGTCGGTTAAGCGTCTGACTTCAGCTCAGGTTGTGATCTTGCAGTTCATGAGTTCAAGCCCCATGTCGGGCTCTGTGCTGACAGCTCAGAGCCTGGAGCCTGCTTAGGATTCTGTGTCTCCCTCTCTCTGCCCCTCCCCTGCTTGTGCTCTCTTTCTCCCCCTCTCTCAAAGAATAGATAGATGTTAAAAAAAAAAGTTAAAAAAATCCACATGGTAGTTTCTCAAAAGTCACAACGTTAATATATTTAAAACAGAGTTGGGCAAAGAAGAAAAGTGTCCGTTGCCTTCAGCTCCCTGCTTTGACTTCTCACACAGTGGACTTCACCGCCCTCCAGACGCAGATGGTAGATGGCATCCAGTTCTCTGTATCAAATTCAGAAAGTCATGTCTTGGCCTTTCTAATGATGGACAGGGCAATTTCAGTGCAAGCCAGCTGGCTGACACTTAGATGAAAGCAGATCCTTTTTTTAATTTTATTTTTATTTATTTTGGGAGAGAGATAGAGAGCAAGTGGGGGAGGTGCAGAGAGAGAGGAAAAGACAGAATTCCAAGCAGGCTCTGAGTTGTCAGCATACAGCCTGATGCGGGGCTCAAACTCATGAACCATGAGAGCATGCATGACCAGAGCCAAAGTCAACAGAGCCACCCTGGTGCTCCGAAAGATCTTTCTGGAGATGGAGCTGGGATCCTTCTTGATCCAGGTTAGTTTGGAAACAAATGCACTTTAGTGTAAACCTGGAAGCTTCCTGGGAAATAGAGCTTGGATTTATCAAAACTGGTTCTTGGATCCCACAATTGGCAAACCATCTTAATTACCGAGCTACGTTAATACCTGATCACATTTTTCAGGGTAACTACCCTGCTCTCACGTGACTTTTTCAGACCCCTCGCGCATTCATTCATCTGCTACAAAGTCAAATGCTTTGTCTCTAAAGTCAAGCACAAGTAGATCAGATGCTTTTGCCCTCTGTAACTTATTTTCTCACTAGAAATAGAAAGCTACTACTATTTTTAGTTTAGAGAATAATCGCCCTTTTGGTTATAATAGCAATACATGCTCAATGAAGACAATTTGGAAAATATGGAAAAAGGAACAATTATTCCCACCCCCCAACCCCCCACAGTCCTCCCCTTAAAGGTCACCATTGCTAATTTGTCACCTTTGATGGCATTGTTTTTCCTACTTTTTCCCTCCATAGAGCTTGTCACATACATACATATATAGAACCTATTTTATGGTTAACATTTGTATTCTTAGTATTTTCCCATGTTAATTAACTAAACTCTCCCAAAGCAATTTTTCCTTAGAAATATTTCTCCTAAGAATATAAGCAATGTGTTTTCTCTGGAAATGGAAATTTGGAAAATACTGAAAAGCAAAAATAGGTTTCCCATATTCCCACCACCTAAGACAATTTTTTTTAACGCTTATTTTTGAGACGGGGGGGGGGGGGGGGGGGGGGGGCAGAGAGCGAGGGAGACAGAATCTGAAGGAGGCTCCAGGCTCTGAGCTGTCAGCACAGAGCCCAATGCGGGGCTCAAACCCATGAACCGCGAGATCATGACCTGAGCCAAAGTCAGACACTTAACCTACTGAGCCACCCAGGCGCCCCTGTATTCTCACCACCTAGAGACAGACACCAGTAACCTTTCAGAATATACCCTCCCCTCCTGTTATCTTTTTTTCATTATATATACAGCTCCTTTAAAAAATAATTTGATTTGGGGGGCCAGGGTGGCTCAGTCAGTTGAGCATCTGACTCTTGGTTTGGGCTCAGTTCATGATCCCAGGGTCATGAGTTCAAGTCCCAAGTTGGGCTCTAAGCTAAGCGCGGAGCCTGCTTAAGATTCTCTCTCTCTCTCCCTCTGCCCTTCCCCTGCTTGCATGGTCTCTCTGAAATAATAAAAAAAATCTTTAAAAAAAAGAACTGGGTTTTGGGATGAGCACTGGGTGTTGTATGGAAACCAATTTGACAATAAATTTCATATATTGAAAAAATAAAAAATAAAAAATAATAAAAAGAACTGGGGAGGGGCACCTGTGTGGCTCAGTCAGTTAAGCCTGGGTGGCTCAATTGGTTGAGTGTCTGACTTCGGCTCAGGTCATGATCTTACGGTTCATGGGTTCGAGCCCTGCATCAGGCTCTGTGCTGACAGCTCAGAGCCTGGAGCCTGCTTCGGATTCTGTGTCTCCCTCCCTCTCTGGCCCTCCCCTGCTCACACTCTGTCTCTCTCTCTCTCAAAAGGTAAACAAACAAACAAAAAGAGAACTGGGGTGGGGGGCAGCAGGTGGCGTCTGGGTGGCTCAGTCAGTTAAATGTCTGACTTCAGCTCAGGTCATGATCTCGTGGCTTGCGAGTTCAAGCCCTGCATCAGGCTGTATGCTGACAGCTCAGAGTCTGGAACCTGCTTCAGATTCTGTGTTTCCGTCTCTCTCTGCCCCTCCCCCACTAACATGCTGTCTCTCTCAAAAGTAAATATTAAAAAAAAAAAAAAAAAAAAGAGCTACCAGGGTGGCTCAATTGGTTGAGTGTCCGACTTCAGCTCAGGTGATGATCTCACAGTTCATGAGTTCAAGCCCCACATCAGGCTCAATGCTGTCAGTGCAGAGTCTGCTGGAGATCCTCTGTCCCCCTCTCTCTCTGCCCTTCCCCACTCATGCTCTCAAAAATAACAATAAAAAAATGAATTAAAAATTGCGTTCAAAGCATATATATTTTGTTTTCCCATATCTTTCCGTGATTAAATATTCTGCTTTTCTAATTGTCTGCGACACATGGATGATTATTGACCTAACCATCATTGTGAGACTGGATGTTTAGGTTATTTCTAATTTTTTTATTATAAATAATGCGTTAGTATCATTCCTTTGGAATCTTTCCTTAGATTTCTAGAGCCCAGTGAATTAGTCAGAGGCTATGAATACTTCTGAAGCTCTTCACATTGCCAAAGCACTTCTAGAAATGTAGTTTAGCCTAGCAGTATGGGTGGCTGCCTCAAATTCTCACTAGCATTATTTTTAAAGATTTTGCTACCTTGATAGGTAAAAAAGTTATTTTGTTATCTATGACAAGTGGAGGTGAACTTAATATTACTTGCATTTTCTTTTGTAAAAATTATTTTTAAAATTTTTATTTTTCAGAGAGAGACAGAGCATAGGTGGGGGAGGGGCAGAGAGAGAGGGAGGCAGGGAATCCGAAGCAGGCTCCGGGTTCTGAGCTGTCGGCACAGACCCCAACTGCGGGCCTTGAACTCATGAACCATGAGATCATGACCTGAGCCGAAGTCAGACGCTTAACTGACTGGGCCACCCACGCGCCCCTTCTTTTGTAAAAATTATTGTTCACAAGTGTGTAATCTATTACTTAACATGTTTTGTTTACTTTTGAGAGAGTGCAAGCAGGGGAGGGACAGAGAGGGGGGAACAGAAGATCTCAAGTGGGCTCTGTGCTGACAGGCTGACAGCAGCAAGCCGGGCGTGGGGCTCGAACTCACCAACCGCAAGATCATGACCTGAGTTAAGGTCCATCGCTCAATCGACTGAGTCACCCAGGTGCTCCCAGGGTCTTCTTTTCCTTACAGGATTACATGCACCGATGTCAGCTTTTAGCTCTGTGCCCCATTGTCGTAAATTATTTCAGTGCATCATGTAATCTGATTATTGTTGACATACATTAACACGGAGGTTAAGACCTGCTTTTACTGGTTACTCTTGAGTCTTAAAAATGACTTTCTAAGCACCTAGAACAATCTCTGTCACATACACTACGACTTAAAAGTCAGGAGTTACTGTAAGCTATTGTTCCATTCATAAAGTAGGAGCACGTTTCTTGAACTCCGTCTTTCTCCCAAGAAATGCCATGTATTTTCTGGAGAAGAGCCTGCATCTCTGACTGGGGACTGTAATCTGGAGAGGAACAGGCAGCATACAAGCCTGAGCTCCTTTCTTGGCTTTTCCACCAACTGCGGGGGCTCGGAGGCAAGTCCCTGCCACCTGGGAGCTTCAGCTGCGGGCACGTGGGCCACAAGCTCCCTCAAGCCTCCCTTCCTACATTCTGGGTTGTCTTCCGGAACGCGAGGGTGCCCAGCCTGTAACACCGCGGCACCATCAGATGAGGCCTCAACGTTCTCTTCGTAAGACGGGAGAGGAGGTGCTCCCGGGAAGACAGCCTTAGTCGGTCCCGGCAGCCAGAACATCCCGAGTCCCCTGCTCCGCGGCACACAGGCGACATCGGCTCAGGCAAGCTCGTTCCCCTCGAGGAGCCTGTCTTGTCTGCTGGTCAGGAAACATTTTCATGCAAGTAGGTGCCCAACAAAGTTAAAGATCTCCCTCTTTATCCTTTAAAATTGTTATCCTTTTAAATGTCTTTCTTGTTTGCTGAGGTCTTCCCCGCAAACGAAAGGTTTCTAGTTATTGCCGAACCAGGCAGCTAAGCGCAGAAGCATAGAGACAAAGAGAAAAATCATTTGCCCGGGAAGACATGTGCAGCCGTCCAGACGGTGGTCTTGGTTTCAGCCTGGCGCCGCACGCACGCACGCACGCACGCACGCACGCACGGGCCGCCTCCCTGCAGGTCCTCGAGGCCTCGGCCTGGTTCTCCGACGGCTCCTGGAGCTGCACGTGCTTTTGCTACCAGTTCTCACACGAACACAACGGGGACTGGAACGATTCTGCTCTTGGTTTGGGCCAGAAATCGCTTGATCCTGAAAGTTTTGTGAGAAGATACGGTGAGGGAGAGTCTAGCGCTCACACCACGAGGAGGGGAGAGAGGGGTGACAGTGGAGTCTCTCATCCGGGGCATGTTAGGGTAAAAAGAACACCCGAGCCTGAAATAATTAACACAGATTTACTACAAAGAATCGTCGACTCTTCTCCATCTCTGTTGAGCAGGCGAACTGTGCGATGTAAGAGCTAACGGCCGCAGCAGCTTTAGGCCAAACTTGGCTACACGGAGCCTCCAGAAGTCACAGGACGCAGACGGGCTGGTGTGCCTACTACAGCGCAGAACCTTGGCTTGTAGTGAAAGGGTGCGCAGAGGAGGACTCAAAGCACCTAGGTTTTTCAAGATAAGTTACCACGTAAACATAAGCTCTTTGCTCTGTGTCCCTTACAACATTTAACAGGGAAAATCCTCACCGGTCCCCAACACCGAGAGCTTTGCCAGTCCATCTCAATGGGCCGGAGACACAGGTGATATCATACAAATTCAGACAAGAAGTAACACGAAGCAGAAATGCAGGCACACGGTTTTTCAAGTATACAATTTGTTTTTATTTACAATACCCTATAAAAATGTAAATTTAGAAACTTTAATTTTTATTAATTAGAACCAAACAAAAAAGAGAAAGCACAGAAAGGAAGAAATAATAGTCAAGTATTCACTTGATCAGTTGTGAGGGGAAGGGAGGAGAGGCGCATGGTGGAAACAGTCAGTAGGTGAGGGCAGAGGGAAGCTAGGTCATGTCACCGCGGAGCAGCTGGTGGGGCCGGGGCTACGGAACGGGGACAGACAGATGGAGAGTGAGGACAGCCGGTTACAACGGAGGGCTTTCTGGTTGTACAATACATGTATGTGCAAAATGTTGATTCTCTTTAAATATCATAACCCGTCCCCTCACTAACATTTGAAAAGGTGAGAAGAGCAAAAAGTGTATCAGGACAGTCATGAGAAACGGACTCTGATTTAACTGCCTTGAGGGCTGAGATCACTCGGGATCAAACCCCTCATCCTGTGTGGCTGCTGCGCGGGACAGGGACAGGTGCAAAGGACCGCGGGGGGCTGTCCCTGCCGGGACGCAGAGCCAGGCCCCTGGCTGCCTGGGAGCGGGGGCCTGGAGGTGAAGGGGGAAGGACAGCAGGTGTGTCCGTGGCGTGGAGGAGCCCGCAGAGCAAAGCAAGCCGAACTCTGCTTCCGTGGCTACCGCTGGAGGTTGCTACCCACGACACCAAATCAGAATGGGGACGAGGGAAGTAAAAGCATGGCTTACTGAAACTGTCTCAGGAAGACAGAGCGAGTGTGCAAACGCTACGCTGCGGAAGCAGGCTCTCGTCCGGTTCATCGGGGGCAACCCTGCAGGTCATAGAGGGGACAGGCCCCGGGGCGCTGCCGTTGTAGCCGGAAAAGGGCTTAACCGTGTACGTTTTCACTGAGGTGGACAGACACCGAGGAAGTACAGCGGGGACGAGAGACAGGACTTCTCAGCCTAGAGCTGGGTGTCAGCCAATTAAGAGTTCTGATTTTATTAACGTGCTGCATACCCTGCGTTTATATTAAAACAAGTAGAACCCACCAAATTAATTACAGGATGGACTAGAAACAGATTAAAAATACATCAGCTGGTTTGTTTTTAGAGGAGGGACGTGTCAACTACGTATTTCTCAATCCAGAACTCTTTCTTTACGGATCCTCTGGAGACCACGCGAACGCGTGCAGAGGGGGCGTGCGCGCATATATGTATACGTTGGTTTCTACTTAATTGGTTCTCCTATAGTCGTATTAATATGGGGCAACGAAAGAAGACTTTGATAGGACGAGGGAAGGAACCCTCTGGCAGGCTACAGTCTACTGTGACCTGGAGCGGTGGTGGTGGGACAAAGGGAGAGATTATATTTGTGTCTCTAGGGCAAAGAAAATGCACAATTGAGAAGACTTGAGGGACAGCAGGACATGCAGAATTGTAACACAGAAGGTAAGAAGAAACCAGAAGGGTCACCCAGCCAAATTTCACAGAGCAGTGGGGAAATACCTGGCATTCAGAGACGACCCCTGCCAACAGGAATCAGTCCCACAAGACGCTTTGGGGAATAAGCTACCTTCCCTCCCTCATTTAAAAACACTCCATTGTGATGGCGGCAGTGCAGGTGGCAGCCAAAAGGAGGTACGGGACACATTTGGAGATCTTTTATCGTATCCCCTGAACTAGCCTATGGGTATAAAGAAAGAGAAAAAGGAAACTTGTGTAAATGAGTTAAAAGAGAAGGCAATCTTTTGCATCAAAGTCACACCTTTGTTAGAATTCTCGTAACAGAACACCCACAACCTCTCTCTACCCTTATTTAGTGATCTCTGAGGGTGCTGCTGCTCCCGGTACGGGGCCTGGTCTCTGGCAGATGCTTAGAGATTTGATACGAGTCTCTACTGTCTTCCACTACATTCAGTCCTAGGCCCCTGACCTCCTCCTCGGGACTTCTAAAGTGCCAACTTTAGAAAGATGCGGAACTCTCCTGTTTCAAACTTACTGCAGCTTTGTTTCCAGCAAGTTCAGTTTCTGTCGGTCAACATAGCGAGAAAAGAGGGATACCAGGTTTGTCGGTATTGAGATTGGCTTGGCCAGGGCTGCTTGGGGAATCCGCAGAAGTTCTCGGGTCGCCATGAACATCACCTGTGTCCTGAAAGGTAACCCGGTGAGAACCGATAAGGACAGTATAAGAAAAAGAATAAAAGATTATTCTGAAAAGACTGAAAGGAGAAACCCAACCCCGACTGACCACTGGTTGTTCTGTGTGGGTTCTGTAGCAGGCTCTGAACTCTGTAGGTCTTCCCCACGGCTCAGGATGACGAGGAGCAGTGACAGGCCAAACTACAAGAGGAGACAGAGGGACTCAAAATCAGCACCGCATCCGTCCTCCACCACCACCGAAGAGATCCCAGTACTAGATGGGGATCGGCACCAGATCAAAAGGACCCCACCGCAGTGCTGCGAAACAGGGCAAACGTCAGACAACCGTGAACTGGGAGGCCGAGTCGTCCCGACTCTACTTCCGGCAGAGCAGCAACAGGCATATGCTCCACGAGAGGGGAAGTCCCTCTCTGCTCGCCCACCCCACCGTGACAGGAGAAGCTAGTTTCCCTGCCACGGAAAGTGTGCAGTTAGATTTTCTCCTGTTCGCTACAACGGAAACGGATTAAAGAAGAAAACCAAAGACAAACTTGGATACAGAAAATTAAAGTTCACAGCAAACGTAAAGAAAAGCACTACACAGGTTACGAGATTTTGAACTCAGAAAAAAAGATGTTACGACCGGTGGGAAAATGTACAAAGAAAGGTAACTGAAATGACCAGGATATGAAGGGATTTCCTTAAATCTCTGTAAAAACTTTCCTTAACAAAGGATACACCTCCCGGACATATAAAGGCCTAGACGAGACGTTAAAAACAGAAAAAGGATACACGATACATCCATGTTTCTAATCTAACAACGTGCTTTGAGGTTAAAGATTTGTTTCATTAATTTGTTTTACCCGGTGGACGTGTGGTCTGAAGAGGCACAGAAGGAAATACAAACGGGGACGAGTGGTACAAGGTTAAATGTAGAAGTCATAGCTATACTGGATCTGAAGGGAATCCCACCTTTCTGAGTTCACCTCACAGAGGACAACCTTCGTGTCACCGTCAGGAAAACGACACTGGGCTACACATATAACCTCTTGTCTGACTTCATGGTTTTCTATCGCCTTTGTCAACGTTACAACTCATAGACTGAATAACGTGGAAGGCCCATAAGCTATCCCTCCAGAATCCCCATCTTCTGGCCCCCGAAGCACTGTCACCTCTCGGCCCCGGATGTACCGCCCTCAGTCACTCTTTGGCGGGTTTTCAGGTGCGAGGGAGATAGAGGCCTTGACACTACTTTCTCTCTCTGCCAGCACACGTGCCCACTGTGGAAAGGCATGACACTGAAGGTCACAGCGGTGCACTCATCTGAGTAACAGGACAGCCCTGGAATCGACCTCGTCACTTCCACTTCCAGGTCAGGAAATGGGCTCGGCAAAGCAAAATCATCTGTTCGGTTCACAAGCCTAGAAAATGGCAGGCAAGGAATGGAAACCTGCTGAGAGCTCGCGTCTTCTCTTCTGTTATGCTTCCTTTGCACGTCTCTGGATCGTCAAACTGATGTAAATGAAATATGAAATGGGATGTCTTCTACTATTTAGTCTCACGACCGAGAGTGTGGATTACTGACCCAGTACGTTCTCGTCCTCATGTGAGAACTCTGATTTTATCTGAGGTCACACCACTGTGAACTGAGAGATGTTTTCCAGCCTTCTCTGCAGTGACGTGTGGCAGGTGAGTTGAACCTGGCCACTGGGGTTAAGCTGCTGGTTAGAACTCCTGGAACAGGTCCCGACAAGGCAGACAGACGGCAGATATCCACCGTTTGGCCCCTCTGCACGCACCTCTCTTCCTGATGCAAAGTGGAGCCTTGAATTCAACAACCGGCACGGAGTCTGAGGGTCACCGGCACGGCAGCCACTACTAAGGCTGCAGAGAAGGCAAACCAAAGGAGCCTGTGTCCCTGAGGGCAACGTGGACACCACACGAGAGCTGTTCCACGTGAGATACAGAAAACCCTATTTTGCTGAAACCTTCGTCCTTCCTAGTCTCTGTCACTAGGAGCTCAATGTAACTTCTGACCGAAAGAAGCCTTTCTTTTACAAGTTGCCACAGCTACAGCAGCCACTATTTGTATCTACAACTCAAATCTAGAAGGCTGGCGAAGTTCAGGGACACAGGAGGGCAAGAGCACCTTGTTCTGGAGCACAGCAGCGAGGTGAGGGTTAGAGGGCGCTGGCGCGGCCGCGCTCTGAGGTAGGTTCATTAGCTGTTGCAGAAGGCTGGTGACAGTCACTGATGGAAGGTGATAGAGCAGGAGGGAGAAGGGACTCAGTAAGCATGGCAGCACCTACAGAAAACAGAGAAAAGCATTACATCCTGGCCACTGGGGTGTCAGTGGGCGCGGACCGGATGGGGGTGCTCAGCTGTGCACTCAAACGGCCTCAGGCAAGTTGTAACAAAAAAGGGTTGACGAGTCTAGCAGGTACTGCTGGGTCTTAACAATGGATTCGGAGGGGTCTACTGAGAACTTTTTAAAACTCAATTTGTGCAGGAAACAGGACTTGTGTGAACCAAGGGTGTAAAATCACTTCTCAAAGAGCAAGATTCATGAGAAGACATCAGTGTTTTAATTCACTCCACAAATACTGACTGAAATGCCTACGGTGTGTCTGGCTGCGTGGGTTAAAATGAAATGGTAAACAGGACAGACCTTCAGGGAGCTAAGGCTCAGTGGGGAGTCACAAGTATACAGGCACTTTCATTATACCCTGAGAAGCACTGGGAGACAGGGAGATCCCGAGTCCTCAGAACTACCCAGAAGTACTTTCAGACTTCACTGGATCTTGTTTGATCTTTATAAAAGCTCAGTGAGGAAATGGAGAAATGATAATCCAATTTTCACAGATTAGACAAGCTAAATGAAAAGGGCCTCGGTGTGACAAAAAAAAAAAAAGGGGGGGGGGGGGGCTCGGTGTTCAGAGTGACATAGCTAACAGAGAGAACCAGAATCCAAGGCCGTTGAGTCGTTCCCTCCGTTCCGCCCCAAGGCCCAGACTGGAAGGTGAAAATACAGTGCTACCAATAAAACTAGGTTCTAACACAGGTAAGGAAATCAAGGGTGCTCCCAGCACTCAGTGTCCACGGTATAAAAAATGATGGCTGTTGTTACTTCAGACGGCATTCAAGGGTGGACTTCAAGAGTAGACTATCTGTGGGGCGCCTGGGTGGCTCAGTTGGTTGAGCATCTGACTTCAGCTCACGTCACGATTTCACTGTCCATGAGTTCGAGCCCCACGTTGGTCTCTGTGCTGACAGCTCAGAGCCTGGAGCCTGCGTCAGATTCTGTGTCTCCCTCTCGCTCTGCCCCTCCCCCACTCACACTCTGTCTCAAAAATAAAAACATTAAAAAAAAAAAAAGTAGACAATTTGTGATCTACTAGTCTAAATAAACACAGCTTTAACAATGAAAGCAGCTTTAATCATACATAAAAGTGAACAAGTGTATGATGATGTCTGTGTACCCATCACCCAGTTTCAACAATAAATCATCAGCATCCTGCCAGTCTATGTTTCTCCTAAATCATTTCATCCGTAAATACTCTACTTTGGATCTCTAACAAGACCTCTTGCTGTATTAGGGCACCTAACAAAATTAAATCTCCTCCAAATTCAAATTTCTTCACTTGTCTCAAAAATGTCTTTTAGCAGTTGACTTATTCTAATCATGATTCCAACAAGACCCACACATTGCATCTGGCTGGTAAGGCTTTTAAAATCTGTGAACGGGGGGCACCTTGATGGCTCAGGAGGGTCTGACTATTGATTTTGGCTCAGGTCATGATCTCATGGGCTCTTGAGTTTGAGCCCTCAATTGGGCTCTGTGCCCGCTCCATTGCTTGTGTTCTCAAAAGAAGGAAAGGGAAAGGAAAGGGAAAGGAAAGGGAAAGGAAAGGGAAAGGAAAGGGAAAGAAAAGAAAAGAAAAGAAAAGAAAAGAAAAGAAAAGAAAAGAAAAGAAAAATAAATCTGTGAATAGGTCCTTTGCCCACTGCCCATCTCGTCTTGTTATTTAGTTGTTGAAGACACTGAGTTATCTGTCCCATAGTTTGGATTTGGCTACTTGTACCTCTGTGAGGTCACTTAACAGCTTCTACTAGCCTCTGTCTTTCCGATAAAAACCAATGGTTAGAATCAGAGGTTTGATTAAATCAGGTTTAAGTTCCCTGGAGGGGGGTGGGAAGACGAGGGCAAGAAAACGTGTGTGCCTTCTCCTGCATCATGTTAAGAAGCACAGTGTGTGGGTGCCCCCCCCCCCCTTAGTGATCAGATGTCTGCTCCTGCCCCAACCACTGTAAAGTTTCCCATCCACCTGTTATCTAATGCCTTTTGCACCAGTAGGCACTGCTGTCCAGACTGACTGGCTATGTTGTTAGGGGTTGTAAAGCGGTGATCTTCTAATTTCATCATTTCTTTTGCATTTATTAGCTGAGATTCTTCTATGAAGAACCTTCTGTTATCAACTTTCTGGTTACCGTGATACTTGGTTGTGATGGAAAGGCAAGATAAAGGTTTGATTCTCTTTCAAAGTTTACCCATTCTCAGAATAATGAGTTCTGGATGGCCTAGCAATCTCCGAAGGTGATTAATATATTTTTTGGTATTATTATGAACTCATTGAATGAAAAATCTTTAATGTATTTCAATCCATTGCCGTACTTTCTCTTTCTGATGCAAATTATCCCATTTTTGGCCAACAGGAGCCCCTTCGGTTTGGTTTGTGCAATTTTACATGGGACCCCAGTAATCTTTTAGCTTCCTTACTTTCTGGCATGAGATATTCCAGGATTACCTTGTATATTTTGTGCTGCGGACCTGCTAGTTATTACTTCAAGAAATGGTATTTGGAAAAGTGGCCTAGGACTCTAGTGCATATAGGTAAAAACTCTACCTCTGCAGTTAACCAAGTTTTCCTGCTCAGCAGGTACCTCCACTCAAGCAAGCATCTTTGAATTCCTAGCTCCCAGCACCTAGCTCTAGGTGCTGTATTTCTGGGACCTAAAATAGTGCCTGGTTCACACAGGCGTTCAATATTTACTGAATGAATAAAGCTCTCCCAAACTTGTCTCCACTGATGAGTTCCTCTAAGACTGAGTGCCCGCCTCACGGCCTAGAACAATCTATAAGCTGTCAAGGGAGCTGTTGCTTTAGTCTTGCTTTTTCAAAGATAAACCTCAACTCCTTAAACTTCACTCCGTTTTTCCTTCTTGAAATCCTTAAAAAATGTGTCTGTCTCATCCCACTTCACTAGTGGTTCTTGATGATGAAGGCTCCACTTGGCATTACTTTCTTCTGCAGGTGCTGCAACTTCACAAGGAATTTTTCAACTCAGAAGGAGTTATTATTATTACTTCAGGAGAAGTAATGTTCAACTCTTTCATGCCATACCACTTACAGGGTATCCTGGCATCATGTTTTCTGTGGACCAACACCAGATTGTTCTTAATCAACTCGCAGTCTATTGTAACAGGCTCACTCTCATAAATTCTAACATTCTGAACCTCACACTTGGTAATGATTTCCCTTTATGCTGCCTTTATCAATTTCTTGCTCTGAACTTAAGACTATTCTAAATATTGTTAATCTTTCGAGTGTTACGACAAGAACAAGAAAGCAATTCTTTCTTACCAACAGTTAGCTTCTAAACTTCAAAATCATGTTTCAAATTCCAGCCTAGTTTAAATTTGTAATGTTCGTTCATTTTTTGACGGAGAGAGACAGTGCGAGCGGGGGGAGGGGCAGAGAGAGAAGGAGACAATCTGAAGCAGGGTCCAGGCTCTGAGCCATCAGTACAGAGCCTAACACAGGGCTTGAACCCATGAACCGCGAGATCATGACCTGAGCTGAAGTCGGATGCTTAACCGACTGAGCCACCCAAGTGCTGCAAATTCCAGCCTAGTTTAGATCGTGACAATTATTAGTTATAAGCACTGGCTTGATTCCTGTGGGATACCATTCAACTAAGGCTACAGGCGAACGTTCAGTCTTGATAACAGCCAGTGAGTGATGCTTTATATCCAGCAAAGTAACCAAGACCGTAAGTGCAAATTTTCATGAGCATCAGATTTACCTGGGGACTCTCGTTATAGATACAAAAGCCCTGATCTTTCTTCTGTAAATTCTGGTTCAGCATGTTTGGAGTAGAGCTAAATTATCCGCTTCCTAAGAAATTCTGATACGCAACACAGTTTTGCAACTGCATCAAATAAAATGGGATTTTTTGCTTTCCTCAGTTTAGGAAATTGCTCTGTTGGAGGAAAAAAATGGGATCAAGAATATAGGCCTGGAGTAAAGTTTTGCTTTAAATAATCAAATCCTACTGCCAAAGGTTAGACAAAACTACAGAAAAGGGGAGAGGAGAGGAGAAGCAATTTGGATTCTAGAGCTCTTATCAACTGTGAAGACCCAAAGGAAAGAAGTCCCACATGGGGGATCATCACCTCATCTTGGGCATCCTTCTTGATAAGGCAAGGGAGATTCCTGGCTGTTGTCATGAGAATGTCAGCTGCTTGCTCTGTGGAGAGGAAAGGAAGAATACGGGCAACCATTCTCTTCCCTTTTCGGATACACATGATCTGCACAAAGTGGTCATCACTTGGCCTGCAGGGGAAGGAAATGCTAACTTAGGTCAGCAAGAACAGTGCGAGACACCCCTCTTCTCTGCTTACATGTTACTGAACAAATATACTGTACTCATTTTTACCCTACAATGAACTGTGCCACAAGACAGAATTACTTCTCCAACTCTCAACCAAATAATAAGAAGTAATTTTTCAAGTTTCACAAGCACAGAAAATCATCACTACACAAATGTATGTTAAAAAGACGTGGTCGAACTACAGGCATCGATTTCCTTTACGTTTATGTAACTTTACAAACAACATAATACAGCAAAATCTGAAAACCTACGTAAGCAAAAAGGATATCAAAGCATTCATTTCAGAGTCAATTTTATTAGTACTGTTATCATTTTTTAAGAACCTTTTTGCTGTATATTTTTTCATTAAAAAAATGACTCCATAGAATTCATATGACTGTGTTACTTTTTTCACTCAACAAATTCTTGTGACATTTTTCCATGTAAATAAATATACTTCAGTTACATCGATTTGATGACTGCCTAATGTTCCCAACTATGGACAAACCCACATTTATTCAACCAGTTGCTTGTCAACACACTCCAGAAAAGGTGTGTTCAAAAGAAGGTACTTATTCTTATGTTCTGGTTTGTGTATGTCCTGGCTTAGAAGAATCATCAATTCTCTTCAATGAGCAAAGGGAAATGGAGTTATCAGGACAGAGTCCTCTTGCATTCATCAAACACACACTTAGGGTTTATAAAACAGTTACTGTTAGCAAGATCCTGGGCAGAAGAGACAGATACAGAAAAATAGATAGATATATTAAGGAGCTTAGTCCCCACTGGAAGACTGACTGCCTTCCATAGCATGTGCATATTCTATGGAAATCCCAAGGAAGTATAAATATAAATGTCTATACTTTTCATCTCAGTAGATAAAATAATACACAAAGATTACAAGCATGAACATGCTAAAATAAAGCATAAAGCAAGTACAATTCGTAGGCTCATAGAAACCAAACCATGTTCCCCACTACGTCTCCAGTGCCCAGCAGACAGTGAATAGATGGGTGTTGAATATATGAATCCAGAATAAAGAGATTTTCTTTTTCCTGGCTGGGAAGGATTATGAAATGCTTTATATGACATGGCATTTGAGTCAGGCTGGAAGGATACACTCTGAGCTTCCTGAGATGGTAAGGAAGGTCAGCCAAAATACAGAAATGTGGAAAGCTCAGGTCAGCCGAGTGAGGACTCCAGCTGGCCTCATGTGTCCCTCCAAGTGTACAATTCTTACCTCTCTTGTCCAGGCAATTTCCCCCTTAAGTTGTCATACATGCAACAAATTTTGTGCTTTCTTTCATCCGCCAGGGCAGGTCGCTCTTCTTCTAGACTTAGGAGATACCGCCTTTCATAATCCTCCACATCAAGGAGTAAACTATAGGTCTGAGTGAAACACAAAGCAGGCCACAGCATGCTGGGTCAGGATCAGAGTATTAGATAAACAGTTTCACAGTTTAGGACCCCCACGTAAAGACAGAAGACTGAAAACTAATTGTAGTAAGACTGAGAGGAAAAAAGTGCTCTTTTAAATCCAGAAAAACATAGTGCAGTAACTTAAAGAATTCCTGTCTGCTGTCCCTCCTTTAGTTTTTTTTTTTATTTTTATTTTTTTTTAACGTTTATTTATTTTTGAGACAGAGAGAGAGAGACAGAGCATGAATGGGGGAGGGTCAGAGAGAGGGAGACACAGAATCTGAAACAGGCTCCAGGCTCTGAGCTGTCAGCACAGAGCCCGACTCGGGGCTCGAACTCACGGACCGTGAAATCACGACCTGAGCCGAAGTCAGCCGCTTAACCGACTGAGCCACCCAGGCGCCCCTCTGCTGTCCCTCCGTGACCTCTAACCCAGGAGGTATCCATAGTGAATGACTGCACACTTTGCCAATGTTACAGCAGCAAGAACGGCATTCTAACTAACATAAATGATGTTTATCACTGCTCCAAGTGATGCCCCATATTAATAAACACAGCAATCACTTTACTACTGGATACCAGGCACTGTGCTAGGCACTTTGCATGTACTCATTCACCAAATATTCTCCACAGCCCAGTGAGAGAGAGACTATTACCAGCTCCATTTTTATAGATGAAGAAAACGAGCACAGCACAGAAAGGTTAAGCAGCTTGCCTCAAGTCACAGGCTCAGCTAGAAATGGAGAAGATGTGAATCGCAGGCCGGTTATGCCATGGTGTTGCAACAGGGTGTTTACGCTTAACGACTTAATTGCCTACACGGTTCTACTTACTCTGTTCTTAGCATCCAGCCCAGTGCCCAGCACCCAGGGCGTACCCAGTAAATACATGTGGACTGACTTAATTAACTACATTGATTCACAGGTGGAACCACATAATTTTTATTCCCATTTTCTTAGAAGGTGACCTAACTAAAACACTCAGCGGTTAACTGAACAAGTGTGAACAAATCCCGGTACTTCTGATTGTAGCAGTGTTCTTTCTGTGAGGTGCAGCACACTCTTTTCTAGTGCGCTCGGGTACACAGCAGGTGTGTAAGAAGAATATATTCATTAACTGCAATCACAGGACACCACTCCCTACTTTTCACTTCTCGCGAACACATACATTTGCGAGTTCCGTATTTGAAACGAACGACAGCAACAGATTTTAAAACTTACTTTCTCAATTATGACCAGGGTTTTTCGTCTCTTGTCCCGAACCTGTTTTTCTTTTGTCTCCTAAAAAAAGACAAGACAGTGTGAACTGTTTACCTCTGTTAAAAACAACCTCCTAAGTGTGTACATATAGTTCCATTTGTGACAATACCGTAAGAGAATCCTAACTCTTCCAAAGTTAATAATCTAAAACAACACTAACTGGACAAAGGTCACAGAACTGAATGAACTAACCCACACAAATGATTAAACTGAATTTACAGACGGGCAAAAGGTAATGGTAGGATACAGTAAAGATGAAGATAATCCCAGGAAAATCTTAAGAGCACATAGAAAATGGTAATCTTAAGAACTGCACTAGATAGCTGATGCTGTTTGCAGCCAGTTACCCAGGTTAAAGACTCCTGCCGCCCCCGTCCTGCCTGGCTGCCTTAGAGGTGAAGGTGTTAGATCTCAGCCCCTGTGCAGGAAACCAGAAAGCCAGGACATGCCAGGTAGGACGCTCCTGGTTAGACAACAACCGACTCCATTATGCATGAGTCCATTCCACAATGACCTCCAGAACAGTAGGGACGACCCGCACAATTCTGCTGACACTTACGTCATCCTCACTCCGAGATGTCACAACAGCATCGATCATCTTTCGGGGATTATTCACACTAGAGACAGTGAGCTTTCCCAGAGAGCCCTCAAACTGCACTGCAAAGACAAAACATTTCCAAAAAGGAAGTCAGCGGTGCAGGTGGGCTGCTTCCAAAGACCTTTATGTTCTCTGGTCTTTCCTCACAGCCTGACAATTCGATACAAAAACCTACATATCTAACGTGATTTCTTATTAAAATCGATCTTTTCCCATTTTGGGGTTGTTAATAACAATGACACTCTGAAGTATTTCCCTTTTATTATATAGGGATACCAGAAATTATAACACATCTGAAAAAGTTACGCAATCTCAAGTCTTAAAGGATCTACAAGTGCATCTGCTGAACCACTCACGCCATGCTGCAGAAAAGGCTGCCCTCTGCACGTAAGGACAACAGTCCTTGATGAATGAGTTTCGAACAGCCCTATATCCAGCCATCTACACGGCTGTTTATATTTTATCGTATCAGCAGCATGTCAAATGTCTTCTAATACGGACCGAGGGATAAGGACTTACCTGGCTTATAGGCGTGCTCCAGTTTGGCCACCTGAGGGGTAATGAGCTTGGTACGCTCCTTTTTAGGGCCTTCACCTTGCACTTCTTCAGCAGCTGACAGTTTCTCCAGTTTTTCAAAGTAATTCTATCACACGAGAAGGTGATTTCAGTTGCAACATAAGCCCAGAGTATGGCTGCTCTTTACATAATTATGCCAGCGGCAGTTAACAACCTGAACTCTTTAGGTGTATTGATCTTTAATTTTTGCTAGACCGCTAGATGTTTCCTTCTCAAAAAGTTCCAGCCTTCAGAAAAGCTAATTATCAATGGAAATATCTTTAGACCTCCAATACCTTCTTTATAAAGTTTGATTTAACTTTATTTAGTTTTTAATTTTTTGAGAGAGAGAGGGAGGGAGAAAGCAGGGGAGAGTAGTAGAGGGGGAGAGAGAGATCTTAAGCAGGCTCCAAACTCAGTGCAGAGCCCCACGTAGGGCTTGTTCCCATGACCCTGGGATCATGAGCTGAAATCAAGAGTCAGACACTCAACCAACTGAGCTGCTCAGGCACCGCAGGCTGCCAAAATTCTTGTTTTTTAGGTTTATTTATTTTTGAGAGAGAAAGGGAGGCAGAAAATCACAAGGAGGCTCCGTGCTGTCAGTGCAGAGCCCTGACATGGGGCTTAATCCCAAGACCCTGGGATCATGACCTGAGCTGAAATCAAGAGTCTGATGCTTAGGGACGCCTGGGTGGCTCAGTCGGTTGTGCATCCAACTTCAGCTCAGATCACGACCTTGCAGTTTGTGGGTTCAAGCCCCACGTCGGGCTCTCTGTTGTCAGCACAGAGCCTGCTTTGGATCCTCTGTCTCCCTCTCTCTCTCAAATTAAACATTGGAAAAAAAGAAAAAGAGTCAGATGCTTAACCAACTAAGCCATCCAGGCGTCCAGACTGCCAATATCCTTAACTGAAAGAACTATTTCAAGACACTGGGTGTGAAAGCCTCTGTAAGAAATTAAAAGCATATACAGGAACCTTTTAGTGAATAGTGAGAGGCTCTCCTGTTTGAAAAGAGGACAGAATATGTTTAGGTAGTTCCTAACCCCCTGAAAACTACCTCCAAAGAAAAATTTGTCAGTATTTAAGTCTACCAGACTTCCACGAGTGCCTTCGTCAGAGTGAGGGACTGGTCGGTCACTTACTTGGTAATAAAAATCGTCCAGGTAGGGGTCAGTGCTCTGTAGCTGCATCATCTGAATTTTAGAGACCCAGTCTTTCTCTCGCTGCAGCATGAGGTTGGCGTAGGGGTCCTTTCGGAGATGGTCCTGATGGCTGCTCCGGTGACTTCCTCTATCTCCTGCACCGTTAAGACTCCGATGCTGACTGAAAAACAAACACAGGGCTCATTCACTCCAAGTCAGGGCATTCCTTGGGTCTCATAACAATATGGGAACAAACCAGGCCAAGTTAAAAAAAAAAGATGCCACTTTGCTTTTGTTAAAAAAGGAGAACTGAGTCTTGCCGGAATCTGAGAAGAAAGAGCTACGCAACACACACTGAGGGAAGTAACGGAGATCAGAGTGCCTCACCATGTGCTAAGCCCTCTCACCCGTGGCCTTCTGCTTAAGCCCTACAAGAACCCTAACAAGTGGGGAGTTTTATTTTCTCCACTGAAGACAACAAACTGAGGCCGAGGAGATGTGAAACACAGGCCAACTGACTCCCAGTCTATACACTTCTTTTTTAACTTGTTGAAAATCATGAAATACTTCAAATATAGAGAAAAGCCCACAATAAACATTCACTTATCCACCACCAAGACTTAGTGGGAAAAAAAAAATTGCCCAAACTTGCATATATAGAAACCTTTTAGTGAATAGTGAGAGGCTCTCCCGGTTGAAAAGGGGACAGACCGTGCTTAGTTCTAAGAAGCTCTATATAGAGTTTTACGCAGGAACATTTAAGTAACATACTGTCACAACATTCACAGTTGAAGGCCCTCTTGAACCCCGTCTGGACCCTGGTTTCCAGCTTCCCTCCCTTCCCAGAGGAACCACCATCCTGACGTGGTGAGAACTCTCCCTGAAATGTTTTTAAGACTTACTGCTTGTGTGTCCATCCTTAAATATTATACAGTATTATTCTCTGTGCCTTTAAGTTTTACATAAATGGTACTGGATAAGTTTCTTCTAATTCAACATCACCTTCTTCATCCATGTCGACAGCATACCCAGGTGTATACCAAAAAGGAGAACTGCTAGGTTGTAGTGTATCCACATTTTCAACCTTATTATTTACTACCAAACTCTCTCACAAGAGGCTGTAAAACCAACATTCTTGCCAACAACGAGTGTTGAGACATTTCAAATTTTGCTTATCTGATGATGTAAAATGGTTATCTAATTTTAATCTGTATTTTCCTGATTACAAGTGGGCTTGAAATCTTTTCTTTGTTTTTGACTTTCAGGTGTCTGATACGATGTTCAACAGTTCCACATGTTACTCTGTGCTCGTCACGACAAGTGCTCTCCTTAATCCCCAACCTCTACTTCCCCCAGCCCCCTGCCCACCTCCCCTCTGGACACCACCAGTCTGTTTTCTAGAATTCTGAGTCTGTCTCTTTTTTCCTCTGTTCGTTTGTTTTGTTTCTTAAATTCCACATATGAGCAAAATCATATCAGCTTTACTAAGGTATGACTGATACACAACTGTGCGTATTTAACATCTATAATTTTGTACATCTGGACACGCACGAACCCTTTCGACACCATCACCACACGTGGGGTAACAGATGTATCCGATACCCACCAGGGTTTCTGGATCTCCCACTGCTTTTTTTTTGTTGTTGTTGTTGTTGTTTTTTGGTGGCAAGACATTCCACATGAATGAGATCCACCCTCTTAACAAATCTCAAGCATGTAAAACCATACTGTTAACTACAGGCACTACAAGTTTCATATTTTCACACAGTCAAATGTATTAATCTTTTCCTTTAAGGTGTGCCCTTTTCATGTCTTATTTTAAGAGCCTCTATTGTTTTCCCCTGCTGAAAGTATCCTAGAGCTTCTTTGAAAGTGAGAAGGAATTACACAAACAGAACCACAAAACTGAAGGTTAAAGAAACCTCAAAGTTATGTTTACTTTTCTTATTTTCTGTATATGAATGATCATAGAGCACCAGGTCTGTGAAGTCAGGACTCTGACATGTCCTGTTTTTCTTTTAATCCTCAAAACCTACCACAGTGTCTGCTCTATAGCCAGGGCTGCCTATATAAATACACAGTTATATTTGTGAGTGAGATTAAATTACAGGCAAAAATAGAGTGACTTGGTTTTACTGAAGACTGAAGTTAAGGCTAGCCATTATGTTTCAAAGTTACCTCTGAGCTGAGATTATAAACAAAAGGTAGTTAAGAGTATGGTAAGAACTTGGTAAGGAGTATAAAATGACTAAAAAAAAAAAATCAGATCTAAATTGTGTTTCTGATGGGGATGCCTGGGTGGCTTGGTTGGTTAAGCGACCAATTTCGGCTCAGGTCATGATCTCATGGTTTGTGGGTTCCACCCTACAGTGGGCTCCATGCTGGACGTGGACAGCCTGCTTGGGATTCTCTCTCCCTCCCTCCCTCCCTCTCTCTGTCCCTCCTCCACTCGTTCTAAAATTAATAAATAAACATAAAATTAGTAGCACTGTCAAAACTACAAGCTGAGTTAAAAAACCACAAAGGAGCAGGATGAGTACTTACTTTCTGTTCTGCTGCTGCCTCTGATGCAAGAGCCGACGGTGCTGGGGATGGAGGTGAGTTGTGTCTGGTCTAAACATCGGGGCCTGAGACCTGAGAAAAAAGAGTAAGGTTTCCAATTCTACTGTTCTGATGACTTGAAATTTTAGAGAATGTTGTCAGTACAGGGTAACTTCATACATGTCCACCCAAGGTAATGTTCAAGTCTATTCTCAGATCTTTCAGAAGGAAAAGACAACTGTGTTCTTACATGTCTTCTACAGAGATTAATTCTCAACTCTTAAGAAGAGGATCATAAAATCTGAGTGAATTAGCAGTAAATAGTGTAACTATTTTTCTTCTCCCTCCTGTTAACAGAAGTCTCTTAAAAGATTTAACGTGCTTATTTTCAAATCTTTGGGAGAGACATTGAAAATATACGTGATTAAGGAAGACACTTGTTGGAATGAGCACTGGATATTAAACACAGGGGATGAACCACTGGAATCTACTCCTGAAATCATTATTGCACTATATGCTAACTTGGATGTAAACTAAAAAATAAATTAAATTAAAAAAATAAAATAACCCCCTAGCATTCCACACCAAAAATAAACAAGCAAACAAATAATTGCTGCCAAAAAAAAAAAAAAAAAAAGAAAGAAAGAAAGAAAGAAAGAAAAAAGAAGAAAATACATGTGTGACTATCAATTTATGTCAACTTGGCTACAGGCTATGGTACCCAGCTGTTTTCTGGTCACACACTAATCTAGATGCTGCTATGAAAGTATTTTGTAGACGTGATTAATTAAGAATTAATCAACAGGGGGCGTCTGAGTGGCTTAGTTGGTTAAGCATCCAACTTGATTTCAGCTCCAATCACAATATTGCAGTTCTGTGGGTCGAACCCCATGTTGGGCTCTGCACTGTCAGTGTGGAGCTGGCTTGGGTTTATCTCTCTCCTTCTCTCTCTTTCCCTACCCTGCTCACACATTCTCTCAAAATAGTTAAAAATCTTAATTAAGAAAAAAGATGACCTTTGAAAATGTGGGTGGGCCTCCCCTAACCAGTTGAAGGCATTAAGAGCAAAACTGGTATTTCCCAGACAAGAAGGAATTTTGCCTCAAGACTGGAACACAGAAGTCCTGCCTGAGTTTTTGTTTTTTAATTTTTTAATTATATTTAAATCTAAGTTAAATCTAAGTTAGTGAACTGCCTGAGTTTCTAACCTGCCAGCCTGTCCTACAAATTTCAGACTCAACTGCAAATTCAACTCTTATCTGAATTTCCACTCTGCTAGCCTGCTCTATGGATTTCCTTAGCCATTCCTTAAAATAAATCTTTTCTTTATGAAGATATACACGCATATACATATATATACATATATATATATATACATGCGTGTGTGTGTGTATATATATCTTAAAGATTGTTTCTCTGAGGAATCCTGATATGATACAGTATGTAATAAAACATAATTTCCCTAGAAGCAGGAACTTGAACCCCTGTTATAAAACCAGAGCAGAAGCGAGCTAGCTAGAACCTAGCTAGCACTCAGATTAGCATCTGTATTATATCTCTGTTCTCTAACATACGGTAATTCTTGTTAAGCCATAAGCACTTTGTGCGTATGTCCGAGTGTTTGTAAAATGGATATAAAGTGAGACCTGAGGCAGGTTAGAAGAAATAAAAGAGGTGATTAACCAGCAAGGTGCAAATATACACAGGAAGCATGTGACTTTAGGGAAATGCTAATTTGGAAGAATGCCTGGAGGCTGTCAAACATTTCTGTATTTGGCAAGTTGAGGACACAAGAACATCTCAAAACCCACCCCTTGCAAACATCATGAGCCCTCTGTATTGTAACACTAAGCCTCAATGACTATGACAGATCAACAGTGGCCTGTGTTTGCACACCTTAGGTTTTGCAGGTGAGGCCCTGGGCCGGGGGAGTGCTGCTGGGGAGGCGGTGGGGCGGGGGGTGCAGCACTAAAGAAGGCACGGAAGCCCGGCGCTGGGGGCAGCACCTGCCCCACTCGCCCTTGCAGCAACTTGGGATTCATGGCGGCAAGCGGACTACCAACAAATCCAGGGACCCGTGCAAACTGGCTGGGAGACATCCGTCCAGGCGGCAGCTAGAAAGAGGGACAAGATCTCAGATTTAGTTCATCAGCAAGTCCTCTTGCTTTTACAAAAGTGAATACGATTTCCATCAATAAGTTTGTTTGAATAAAGTGTAGGGAAAATTGGGAGGCAGTAGAGACTGATTAATGGCAAAGAGGGACATCATCTAGTGAATGTCAAGAAAGTAAGAGAGCTCTTCGTGAGCTGGGCTAATCATAGCCTTACCTGTGCTCCTCCCAGAAGCTGTGCTCTCTGGAGGGGGCTGAGGACAGGAGGAACACTAGGAGGGAAAGGGTGACCCAGCAGGGAAGAGTTCTAAGGGGGGAAAAAAAAAGACAAAAAGTTATATGCTTTCTGCGAAACAGGTAAATCAATATAACAAAGAATTCGGCAGGAATGCTGAATAAACTTGGATATAAAAATGCTCAAACTGTATAGTCAAGCTACCCATGGAAGGAATACAAAAGAGAGCAATGCTAGAAATCAGAAAGCACGATGGGGCAGCTGGGTGGCTCAGCTGGTCAAGCATCCGACTTCAGCTCAGGTCATGATCTTGCAATACATGAGTTGGAACCCCAGGTGGGGCTCTGTGCTGACACCCAGAGCCTGGAGCCGCTTCGGATTCTGTGTCTCCCTTGTGTCTCCCTCTCTCTCTCTGCCCCTCCCCCACTCATGCTCTGTCTCTCTCAAAAATAAACAAACATTAGGGGCGCCTGGGTGGCTCAGTCGGGTGAGCGTCCGACTTCAGCTCAGGTCATGATCTCACAGTTCGTGGGCTCGAGCCCCGCATCAGGCTCCGTGCTGACCGCTTGCTCAGAGCCTAGAGCCTGCTTCAGATTCTGTGTCTCCTTCTCTCTCTGCCCCTCCCCCGCTCATGCTTTTGTCTGTTTCTCAAAAATAAATAAATGTAAAAAAATAAAAATAAAAAAATAAACAAACATTAAAAATAAAAATAAAGGGGCGCCTGGTGGCTCAGTTGGTTGGGCATCCGACTTTGGCTCAGGTCATGATCTCACGGTCCGTGAGTTCGAGCCCTGCATCGGGCTCTCTGCTGACAGCTCAGAGCCTGGAGCCTGCTTTGGATTCTGTGAATTTGTGATTCTGCTTTGGACTCTGCTCCTCCCCTGCTCATGCTCTGTCTCAAAAAAAAAAAAAAAAAAAAAAAAAAAAAAAAATTAAAAAAAATTTATAAAAAAAATAAAAAGAAAAAGAAAAAGAAATCACGAAGCACGACACTCATGTAACTTGAAAAAGGAAGTGACTTTGAAAAAGGATAGGGACTGAAATAGCAGGCCAGGCCAAGTTTGGACTTTCAAAGATACAAAAAAGTTCAGGTAGGAAACAACGCGATGAACCAGGTCTACTTACCTGGGGACCGTAAGATCTAGAAATTCAAGCACGGAGATTATGAAAAGCGTGCATTATTTAGGAGCTACCTATATATGAGTAGCGCTCAGAAACTACATGCTGCGTGCTTTCACGAGATTGTAGAAGGACATACCGGGACACTGCAGAGCTGGTTTGGGGACGCCCTCTCACTGTAGGGAGCAGGATAGCGCGGTGGCATCGGGGGCCGGACATGGACAGGCTTCGGACACAGGATCTATCAGGACAAACATATACACAACTACACTCAATGAAGTCAGTTTTTCCTCCACCTACACCCCCTCCCCTCAAGTACCGGTAGACACGCGAACTTAATGCAAAGCCCTACTTCTAAGCAAATTGCTATGGCTGTGGGTTCACAGAAGAACCTTTGGTTACTTCCTCTCATAAACATCAAGCAACGTGCCACTTGCAACTGAAGATTTAGCTAATTCTCCAGTTATCCCCACCCTTCCATGCTATCTGAGGGAGGTACCAGCAGATATTCTGACTTGCAAATTCTCTGCAAGAGGATATATTTTGGTAGCAGCGAGGGAGAAGGAATGATAAGAAAGCTGGAGGATTAACTAAGTCCTATTCTGAAGCCCCTGTGATATGGCCGCCATGCTCAGCTCTTTTGTGATACATTGTGACTCCACCGTTTCATAGGATACTGAGCCTAACTAGGCCATACCAACACCACCCTCCCCCCATACCTTCCAAATTGGCCTTCCTTTTCAGCTGCTGGTTTCAGGTGGAGGAAAGTCTATGGAACAGGACTGCACAGGCTCTAGGGAAAGCAGGGATATCTTAAAGGTAAAAAGGGATGTGGACAATGCTGTGTGTTCCCACTCCCCCCAGCTTTCAGTTACCTCTCTGCCAATGTTTTGGGCAGCCAGCAAAACACTCTGAAAAGGATATAGATGCTAAATGTGCTTAACTACCCTTTTTCTCCCCCACTTAATAGGCAGCAGCACCAGGAGCAGCACCAGGAAAGGGCATTAGGGAATGTGTCTCTTGTTTGTACTAACTTCTCTAATTGGCTACTTCTCTTTCTACTCTAATGCCTACCCCAAACGTCCACCCTCCTCCCGGCATCGCCATTTTCCCAAATAATTTTGCCCAGATTCCCAATATCCTGGGCTGAGTGCCTGTTAATGAGAGGTACCTGTTGGCTGAAGCTGGGTACAGCCATCTGCTTAGGTGGGGTGCCTATGGGGACGGCTCTAACAGGAGGGCTCCCGATGACAGGTGACGTGGACCGCCGCGGCAAAGCACGCTCAGAAAGGTCCCGATCATCTTCTGGGCCCTGTGGGGGCCTCTGAGGCAGGGCATATTCTAATACAGACACTGTAGGCATTTCCTAATTAAGGAAATAGTTAAAAAAAAAAAAAAAAAAAAGAGCGAGAGAGAGAGAGAGAGAGAAGAGAAAATTAGCTGATAGCCAACTTAAAATGTTTTAATAATCCATACAGATGCCAAAAACATCTTGAGAAATTATTTTTAAGTTTGATTTCTATTTCACATCCAGTAACATTCACTCTTTGGTATACAGTCAGTCCTCTGAATTTTGAGAAATGCACGGAGTCATGGATCTACCACCACAATCACGAAGCACAGTAGTTTTGTCACCCCCAAACTTCTGTTGTATTGTCCCTTAGTTGATCCCTCCCAACACCCCCAACCACTGGCAAACACTCATCTGTTCTCCATCCCCACAGTTTTGCCTAGAAATGACTGAAGTAATCGAATCGTAAGCTAACAAATTTGAGTTCTAATGGCTCCCTTTCAACCTTTTCAAACTAAAGCACGGTAAAGTGAGCACAGCCACGGAGGCTGAGAAGTGTATGATCAACAGAGACAGCTCCGAGTGCTAGGTTGAGTAATCAGCATCATAACAGCACAGGACACACATCTGTACGTTGTTTTGGTAAGGAAAGGGTGACAACAGGAGCCAACCTGGAATCTGCGGATGCTAGGAATTTGTGTAAAGAGAAAACGCTTAATACCTGAGTTAGCAGTGGTCCTCGGATTCGCCTCAGAACTTCAGATCCATCCCAGATGCTGGAATTGAGACTCCCTGGTTGGGGCTAACAAAAAAGGAAAACACATACACAAAGTCTGGAATGGTGTGGGCTTTCTGGGCATTTAACTGCTTTTGGTGAACAAGGTCCCAAGAGAGTCTCAACTGCTTGAGGATACGAAATCACAGCGTTCCAGAATATACATTATTCCCTACCTTCGACTGCTACAATCAGGAACTACGTTACCAATTTTTAAGATACAGGTAAGTCTCTTGGGATGAAACAATATGGCAAAGCTCAATACTTCACCTCAATCACCAGTCTGCTATAGTTCTCAAATCACAGTAGCTTACTCACTTGCAGGACTGGCCTGGTCTGCACTGCCCTCATGATAGCTGGATCTTCTAGCTCATTCTCAATCACCATCTTACTGAGCCTTTCTGCCAGATTCTCCTCATGGTCACCCAGCAAGTCCATCTCATCCCTTTCTCCATTGCCCGTTTGTTCATTAACTGCCGCTGGGAGCTTCTCTTCCAGTTCAGCCAGGCGCTCATGTGCTTCCTGCCAGTCATCATCTAGAAGGAAATCGTAAGGAAGAAACACAGTTCGTACTGGGACTAAAAAGTTTCATGAAATTCTTCTGGGAACCAAATGAACAATTCTAACTTCAGAAGACAGTAAATGTCCACTTAGAGACATGAACTACGGTTTAAACTGAGAGGTACATAAGAGTGGGCTTTTCACTAAGGACAAATAACATCATACCAGCAATAAAGTTCGAGCACTTAGAGTAATAGTTGAATACGTTATCAGTGGCATCCAAACTCTATTCCGAAAACAATTTCTAAACTGGTGATAGGGATGTACATGACATCCTGCTGGTTTTGACATTCTATGACATTTCAGGCAAAAAAGGAAAGTTAAAACTCACTGCATTAGCCTATGCTTTCTTTTAGGTTATAACTGCCATCCTCTTTACAAGCTCTCAAATCCATTCATTTCATTCGATTAATATTCATTGAGCACCTATTAATGCGGTTAAGTACGGTTTTAGGCACATGGGACAGATCAGTGTATAAAACAAAGACCCAGCCCTCCTGCAGCACTCCTTCAGGGAGGGAAGAGACAGAACAGACAATAAATGTATTGATTAAGTACATTCAACACTATATCAGAAAATGAAGCCCTGTAGGAGTGTAGAGGAAAAGCAGCAGTTTGAAAACATTAAAGAGGGTAGTCACAGGTACCTGTCATTGTGAGAGTGACGTCTGAGCAAAGATTCAAGAGTAAGGTAGTTAGCCATATGGATAGCTGGGAGAAGAGTGTTCCAGACAGAGGGACAGTCCGTAGGAAGGACTTAAGATGACTGATGATTCTGAGAGACAGCAAGGACTGTGTTTGGATTAGAATGATCAAGGGGAAAGAGCTGAGAGGAAAAAAATGAGGCCAGATAGGCAGCAGGAGGGAGCTCCTTCTGGGCCTTTTGGGCCACTCTGACTGAAAGGGGGGAGGGGGGACCCTGGAGGTTTTGATGTGGCTTGACTTTTTGAAAGAGATACTCTGGCTGCTGTACTGAGAACACATTGGGGATTTGGGGGGGGGGGGGGGAAAGGAGCGGAAATATTGGAAGCCTGGAGGCCTACCAGGTGACTACTGCACACGTCAGGGCAAAGGTGATGGTGACTTGGACCTGGGTCCCGTCCTCTTCCATTTTAACAACGTCTCTGCTATTCCTGGACACTATACAGTCTGTGGCACTGGCACTAGGTTTTCTTCTCTTTTTATGCCCACACAGCATTATTTTTGAGTCCTGCTGCAGCACAGACACAAATTTTCAGAACCCTTCACCCTTCTCTATAAACTAGACCCTGTTTCCATCACTCGGTCTCCAATGCTCCTCAACCTCATCCCTCCATTCTGCTTCCACCGTAAAAGCTCTATTCACTATTATGTTCTTTTCAGTACTAAAATTCAGGTTATCTTTCCCCTCCTCATGGAAGCTTTCCCTAAACAATCTTTTCGTCTTAATGCTGCCTTCACCTCATCTAAACATGGAAGACTTTCAAACACAAAAAACTCACGTATTCATATACATCTTCTTACTTTAGTTTTTGTTTTTATGTCCCATAAAATTCAACAGAAAGGGTAACAGGTAATTCTCTTTATAACTAACATTAGAAACACAGGATTCTGCAAGTGTCCTCCATGGCAATCCTTCCACATGACTTTTCTTTACACCTCATTAAAAGAAAGAGGGAAGGAAGAACTAAAGGCACTATAACAAGAAAAAACAAAGGTGCCTGATATACAATAAGGGTATAATAAATGGTAGCCACTTAAAAAAAAAAAAAGATTTAGTTAGATTTACTGATAATTTTCTGAGGGGCTCATGTTAAAATTATCTTTTTTTTCCCTCTGCTTACAAAGAAAATACATGTTTATTAAAAAATTTAAACATTGGGGCGCCTGGGTCATTGGGATGCCTGGATGGCTCAGTCAGTTAAGTGTCTGACTTCGGCTCAGGTCATGATGTTGCGGTCTATGAGTTCGAGCCTCGCATCGGGATCTGGGTTGACAGTTCAGAGCCTGGAGCCTGCTTCAGATTCTGTGTCTCCCCCTCTCTCTGCCTCTCCCCACTCACACTCTGTCTCTCTCTCTCTCTCTCTCAAAAATGAATAAAGATCTAAAGTAAATAAATAATTGAAACATCACACAAATCTGTTACTTTTATAGAGTTCCCCAGAACTCTACAGGTACGTTAAGTTTTTTAGATGCAAACTATAAAGTTTAACTTGTTTCTTTGTATTTTTTTATTAAAAATTTGTTTTAATGTTTATTTATTTTTGAGATAGAGACAGAGAGAGAGAGAGAGAGAGACAGAGCATGAGCAGGGGAGGGGCAGAGAGAGAGGGAGACACAGAATCCCAAGCAGGCTCCAAGCACTAAGCTGTCAGCACAGAGACCAACACGGGGCCCAAACTCACAAGCCATGAGATCACGACCGGGGCCAAAGTTGGATGCTTAACGGACTGAGCCACCCAGGTGCCCCTTGTTTCTTTGTATTTAAGCAATACATCCTGTACAGCTTTTCATGCACACACACATGTATATGACTACTGATAATATTAGCTCATTCTTTTTAACACCTGTATAAGATTCTATCCTATTGATATACTAATTTAATTGATTGCTTGCTGATGGAAATTTGGATTATTTGCAAATTTTCAATGTAACAATTAACACTGTAATGAGTGTTACACAGATCTTAATATCTTAGTATACGTGCTGCTGAAGGGGGCACCACAGATCTTAACGTCTTACGCAAATATTTACTAAGTCAGCAGCAAAGTCCCTTGTAGGGTCAGATTATAAACATTTAAAATTTGCTATTTTTATTATATAACAATGCATCACCTAACACTAGTGATGCAAAAAGCAAGGGAAGGGAGACTTCCAGATGTACAATTTGGTATGATCAGAACCACTGTCTAGCCTTTGAGCACTGTGGTATATCTGAATATACTACTTGTGGTAAAGAAAAAAATTCACTTTAGATGAAAATTATAGTATTATCAGTTACCCAGAAAAATATTCTTAAAGATGAATGTAATTAAAAATCAGTTGCGACATTAATATTTGTGTCATCTTTGCTAAGGAAGAGTAAGCTGAGCAAGTTTTTAAAGGATTGTTTTTTGCAATGTTACTAACTCGGGGATGCCAAAAGATGAGGACTCTATACAATCCTCAGTTGGGGGATTTTTTTTAACATTTATCTCCCCAGTTTAAGAAGCTAATTTGTTAGCAGACAGATCCTAATGCAGAAGAATTCTAACTTGAGTTGTTTTCATTCACCACCTCCCATACTCATGTTTACTAGGATTACCAGATCCTACCAAAGACAAACAGTGTATTTGTCCTTAATAATACATTTTAAAAGCACTGGTTAAATAGCCATATTCTGTGAGAATGGCTTTGTTGTGAATGGACTGTCACTGTTTCAAACATGTAAATAAAGAAATCTATGCCACAGAATACTGTCATCTTTATTTTGGATCTTCCTTGCTCTTGTGAAAAGTCAAGTGAAGCAATATGTCAAGAGATCACATGCCCTTACTAGAAGAGGATACCTCACTCATATCTTTTTCAAATGACCTAAAAATAAAGTTACGTATATATGCCAACACTTGACCTCAATCTACAATGGTCAAAATCATAAAGGCTAGACAAAAGAATACCAGAGAAATGAAGAAAAAAGAAGTATCTGTTTTCTGTTAACTAATTAATCTATACCCAGATGTGGGTTACTGAATTCCGGGCTGCCGTCTGTCTCTGGAATATTTTTGAATAAAAACAAAATGAAAAGGAAATACAGGTGAGTTAATGTTAAGGCAACTTAAGTCCCTAAAGATTTTAACAGCTATCAATTAAAGGGAAGTGGAAAGAATGGGGAGCCTTTCCAAGTAGAGGCAGGAGATTCCCAAAGATTCCTCACCAACTTTAAACCTAACTGGTAGTTTACACTGATTGCATTTATAGTTACTTAACCTCTCTCACACTTTGCTTCCTCATTTGTTCAAATGAACAAGGTTCTTGTGAGGATTAATAATATATATACACAACATTTATAGTGGTGCCCAGCAGACAATAAGTACTTTGTAAGTGTCAACTTTTATTTTTAGAGGATGAGTTAAGATTACTGTGGCCATTTACTGCTTTAAGATGATGTAAATATTTTTCCATGCAGAAGACAAGCACTAGTTTCTTAGGGAAAGGTGACATCAGAGCATTTGCAGCCAGTGACTTAAAATAACTACTGTACTAACAAGTATCATTCAAGACACTCACTCCTTGAGTTAAAAACCATCAACTCATAACATATGTCAGAGGTCTGACATTTTACCTCCTGGTTTAAATTCTTAAATTTTTTTTCTTAATTTTTATTTAGTTTACAGGGAGAGAGATTGATTGATTGAGACAGAACGTGAACAGGGGAGGGGCAAAGAGAAGGAGACATAGAATCCATAACAGGCTGCAGGCTCTGAGCTGTCAGTACAGAGCCCCATGCAGGGCTCGAACCACTAGCAGTGAGATCATGACCTGAGCCAAAGTTGGATGCTTAACCGACTGAGCCACCCAGGCGCCCCTCCTAGTTTAAATTCTTTATACCACCTGTACAAGTGTATTAAACAAATCACAGGTTGACTTAGCAATTTTTTAAAATAAATCTGTGTAATATTTATATCAAGATATCATAAAGAATTATGATTTTAACTTTAATACAAATATATCATACTCCTAAAGGAGAGGGCTCATATTTGGAAATCTCTTTTTCTAATGTTTATTTTGAGAGAGAGAGAGAGCGAGCGAGCACGCATGCATGCAAGCAGGGGAGGGGCGTAGAGAGAGAATCCCAAGCAAGCTCCGTGCCATCAGCACAGAGCCTGATGGGAGAGGTTTGCACTCACAAATTGTTGGATCATGACCTGGGCCGGAGTCAACAGTCAGATGCTAAACTGACTGGGCCACCCAAGCACCCCTAGAAATCTCTTCTCCATTATAAACTTTGATGAACAAGGAAAGTCTTTCTTAATCACTTATGCCCTCAGGTACAAACTGGGCTAACCATATGTTGCTATTTCCCTGCCTTTACTTTTTACTACCCGTTCTTTTACTGTGTAACCCTAGGGGCTTTTTCAACATGTGTGTGCTTTTCTTTTTTTCCATCATACAAAAAAATACAGTTCTGCACACTAAGGAAACATTTCCCTCAACTTGTGAGGAACGGAGAAGCAGAAAAAGATTGCCCACAGCACGCTGGAAGTCAACGAGAAGAGGCAAGATTATTTCTCTTCTGTCGGGGTTCAAAACTGAGGGCTTATTACTATGCTGTTTCATCTTAATGTAACATCTGTCAGTCAATTCCATCAACTTCATTTAATAGTGACGCATTTGCTGAAAAATGGTAACAATCAGTACAATACTTTAAGAGAAAAGGAGTTCCAGAAACAAGCACACAATGCTTGTAACTTCTATTGTGTCCTATAGGTTATACACTAAAGGAACTTCCACATACAATTTGCAATTCACATCAGTTCATTTGCAATTCTATCCTACCTCTCTTCTTCGGTGATCTCCATGGAGAGAGAACAGCATCTTTGACATTGTCCTTCTCTTGGCCGATCTCATCTCCTAAACTATGGCTATAATCCAAATGGTCTTTGGTTTCCTCCTGTAATCCGTCTTGCTTCTACCTTAGACACTTCTCTTGCTGCTCCTGATAGTGGCAGTTGTATATCTCTACTGAATTCTGTAAGCCTCGACTAACGAGCAAACTTTGTTATTTTTGCCAGTTAATTCAACGTAGTCTAAGTTTTAATCAACTCAAGCTACTTAGGTCACTGCAGAATGAGTCACCATTATCACACCTCTAAGATCTCTTATTTGTTTTTGATATTCAACATTTTAAGATTAGTCACTATTGCATAATTTCCTCTTGCTACTTAACTTTGAACAATGTTTGTTGCATAGACAGAAATGCTGATTCCAAAGAAATCACATATAGTTACACATCCCAACAGAAACACTGTTATTGCTACTTTTCAACACCAACAGTTAAAGTAAAAATATTTGCACTCTTATTTATTTTTTTTTAAAGTATATTTTATTAGTACACTTGTTCTGAGATCTCTAATTCTCGAACTTTATCATATAAGCTTGCTCCCTAAGTCTCCCATTTTAGTAATTATAGCTCTGAGCTATGTTACGTTTAGTTTGGCTCTTTAGTTTTTTACCCTTTTCCAATTCCTAGAATATATGTTCATATCCAGGGATGAGAAAATTTCATCTGTGCACAGCACTCTTCTAACTTATGAAGACTTCCTATCACCACAATTCTTGGAATAAAATGCTTCCTATTTTACTGAAGATACTATAAGGCAATAGCAGGGTCATGCAATATACCACTGGTTAATTGAATTTCATTGTATTTATTTTTAAAAGTTTATTTCTTTATTCTGAGAGGGAGAGCAGGCATGGGAGGGGCGGAAAGAAAGGGGGGGAAGGATAGGGAGAAGAGAGAGGGGGAGGAGGGGGAGCGGGAGAAAGAGAGAGAGAAAAAATCCCAAGCAGGCTCACACTGCCAGCACAGAGACTGATGCAGGGCTTGAACCCACGAAACGTGAGATCATGACCTGAGCTGAAATCATGAGTTGGACACCTAACTGCTGAGCCACCCAGGAGCCCCATGAATTTTAAAACATACACACTCAAGTCCAAGTTTTCTCTTAGTTAACTGGTTTTCCAAAAGTTACATGTTCCACAAATAAAAATTTCCTTCTTGTAGGATTATTTTAGATCTTCAGAAAATGCCTACTTGTCTAACCATTTGCATTCCTTTTAGCATCCAACCTACAGCTACAGGTAACGTAGCCAGAAGGGACAGGGCTCAGAGAACATCTGGTTTTATATATGAGGAAAAAAAAGAGGCCCAGGGAGTGGGGTAGATGCTTCCAGTGAGGACTGAACTATTCTGAGACCGAGAATGCAATATTTTGCCCAATTTGTGAAGGCAGTTACTCCTACTAAGATAAAGCACTTAAAAGAGAACATTTGAAAAGAGCAAGAGACCAAGATGACATTCTAAGAACATTGTCACTTACCAACTGCACCTGACCCAAACGTATCATCATTGAATTGATCAATCTCTTCATCTTCCTCTCCCAAGCCCTGAAAGGCATCTTCATCTTCGTCCAGAGGACAATCCTCTAAAGACTAAAAAAAGAGAAGAGATTAACTATTCATGAAATTCACACTCATGAGTAACAATTTGAAAAAGTCATTGAAAAAAAATGTTCATTTTATCTTCCCCATCATCAGAATAGCTTCATTATGACCTCTTGTAGAGACAGCATTTTTTCTATGCCCAATTTCCTTGACATTGGAAGATGTCAGCATCTTCTTTCAGTTTCTCTTGGCCCAAACACTCCGTTTCTCCATCAAGAATCTAGTAACGGTATTTCTTCGCATAACTAAGGAATTAGGCCCCCAACTTTCTTCACATCACTGGTTAGAGTAGTAATGACTGCTGAAGATGCACACTTTATTATTATTTTGCTTGAGTTTTACAAATATTTTTCAACATTAAGTATCAGGTTTCCCATATTCACGTCAAATTTGCAACCATATTTCATTATGCCCTTTTAAGGTTTTCTGTTCATTTTCCATCCTGTTTTCTGTAGGCCCAAACTCTGGTGATCAAACAGAAAGCTAAATTTTCAACCCCAATCAAGAGAACTCTGGAAAAGCTGTGATACGGTGAGTTCAAGTTCTGGCTCCATTCGTACAAGTGGTGCAAACTTGGGCAAGTCATATTCTAGTTAACGCAGTACATACCTCTAAAGTACCTATTGTGTCTCAGGCTCTGTGTTAGGCTCTAGGTGGTAACAAAGGGACAACACCTCAGTGAGGATAAAATGGGGCAGAGATTTGGCAAGGACTCTGGACTGCTCCACAGTGCTAGATATTCCCACAACCATGTAGGTCCGTTCCCTTTTAAATATTTCCCCCCTCCGCTACCGTTTTCAACGGACTTATTTTCCAAGTTTTCTTTTCTTTTGACAACTCTGCCTCCTGCATCTCAGCATCTCTCTCCATGTTTACATCAAGTCAGTTCATCTTGAACCCTTCCTATTGTGTATGTGTCCCCCAATGTCCAAAGACTCAGGATCACAGCACCACCTATCAACAGGCAGGTCTGTGACATACCTTGCCAGGCTACTTCTTCGCTAGGCTGTCCCCGAAGGAAAGGTTAGGCCAAAGGGCCATTCCACCCATCTTAAGCCCTCCCAAACTTACACAAAGCAGGCATACAACTGCCTCCACGTCACAAACAACTCCCAGCTGCACGCCCTTCAAAATCACAAAGATCCACTTAGCCAAATCACTGCTTTTTTCAATTGTAGAGGCTCTCAGGGATCACCTAGAGCAGCCCTTTCAGTCTACAAATCTAGAAACTTTATGTCCAGAGACTGGGAGTTGCTCAAGGTCATACAGTGAGTTAGCGGTCGGGTTAGACTGTCGCTAACTTGACTGTCGCTACATTCCCGGGATGGTCACCAAACCCACGTCTCCCCCCACTCGCCCAGAAGGAACTTCTGCTGGACACGCCCCCTCCCAACTCGGGGAGCCCTCTTTGGTAAACAGTCTTCGGCCCCAGAAAAGGGCAAGTCCGGGCACCCCCTGACCCGCTGGTTGCCAGTGCACACGGGTATGTAACTGGAGGGGAGGTGGTTCCGGGTCCAGGGCGGGAAACGTGTTTCTAGGCTTTCCCGGGAGACTCTTCCTCAAGCCGGTGGGTGCGACGCTCTCCCCTCCGCGGCTCCTTTAGGGGTGGGGGTTGGGGAATGGTCTGGATACAGTACTTAACGGGCCCTCGCCACCCCAAAACAGAGGCCAACTCTCCCGGCGGCAACTGATAGGACAGTCCCGCCCCCTGGAGCCTGCTCACCACCCTCGGATTAAACCCGCGACCCCAGGCCCCAAGCGCTCTACTCGGTCCCGGCTGTCCCGCCGCCAGCCCCCTCCTCCTCCAGGGGCGCGGGACGGACGCGCAGGGGGTGAGAGACGAAAAGGGGCGCAGGAGGGAGGGAGGGGTTACTTCCGGTCGCAAGAGCTCACCTCGTAGCGGAACATTCTTGGGGAGGGGGGGAGGGAGCGGGGAGGGGAGTGGGGGAGGGAGGGAAGAGGCGCTGACTCGCCGGGCTCCTCCGCGCGCGGGTCCTCCACCGGCTCGCGACCCCTGGCCGCCGCCGTACGCCGGAGCGTGCGTGGGAACGTGCACAGGCGCGCCTCGGGGAGGCCGGCCGCCCCGCTCGGCGCCCGGCGCGGCGGCTGCGCGGGGACAGATTTGGCGTCCCGCTTCCTAGTCTCAGCGGCGGGAAGGAGGTCCCGTGGAGAGCGACTGCGCACGCGCCGCCCGTCGGGGGCTTCCTCGCGAGCCGGGCTCGCAGCTCCGCCCCCGGCTGCCTTCCGCCCGCCCCGCGCTCAAGTCCGAGTCACGAGTTTTCCGTCACCGACGGGGCGGAGAAAACCCCTGTGATTGTCACAGGATATGGCTTTGAAGAGTCCCCGGTTTAGCCCGAGCTGGGAGAAATGGAGGTTCCCGGGCTGTTTTTCTAACGACCAGCACGATCTTCGGGGCTAGGGTGGGGCGGGCGGTCCTCGCGATATGCCCTGTGCGCGGAGCGGAGGGGGAAAAGACCGAAAAGCCCGGGTCATCGAAGGTGGCTGAATTCGTCGCTGCTTTGAGGGCCCCGTCACCCGCTGCCTCCGCAGCAGGTCAGGGCTGTGATTTATGAGTCTCGAGGTGATGACGGCGGCCGGTTTTTAAAAAGCGAAGGCATGTACCGGGTGGTTGAACCGGGGTGATATTTTTAGGCGCCAGGCGCCCCGGGCACGTGGAACGGGGGAGCCAGAAAGGGCAGCGGGGCCGTGGGTAGCAAGGTCACCGGGGCCGAGGAGCACCAGCCCGGCTGCGCCGCCGAGGGACACCACCTCCTGCGCGGATCGAGCCCAAAAAGGAGTTTTGTCCAGATCATAAGCCGCGACACCCTGGTTCCCGGAGTCTGGTGGCTTGCCGCCTCTGCTGGCACCGCCCGGGCCCTGTCGGCCCGCCCGTTGACCCGTTGAGCTCGGGGAACTCTCTCGTTTCCCGTAAGGACTAAACTTGAACCGCGAAGAATTAATCCCTGTGCATTCCGCAACTCCTTTCTCCGCGTGTCTGAAAATGCAGCCTCGCCTAAGGAATGGCATACGGTCAATTAATTCCTCACTTGTTAGGGTGATTGGATTAATCAGAGCCTGAGTCCTGGACGCTTTGGATTTGGAGACAAGAAGCTCTGGGTGGGAATCGGTACTTTGTCACTCACTGGCTATCAGATTTAGGGCAAGTTACCTAAACATTTTTGAGCCTTAATTTCTTTGTAAAATGGGTTTAATGATACCTACCCCACTCGATAGTGGTTCGATGGCATGATGATGTTAATGCTACTGATAATGATTGAAATCTGTCTGGCACTCTGCTAGGTGCCATATATGGATTATCTCGTTAAATCCTTCCTATGCCAACCCCATGAGGTATTTATTATTAATTATTATTATTATTTTCTCTATCTTACAAGTGAGGAACTTGAGGATTAGGGATGTTAAATAATTTGCCCCAAATCACCCAATGGCAAATGGCAAAGCTGGCAGCTGGGGTCTCTCTGATTCCAAAAATCCAGTGTCTGAATCACCGTGATAATTTAACAAAAGCAAATGCTTACATGGGCCAGGCCTGAACCTTAAGGAAAAGGAGCAGACGGAGGATAGGATGATAAGTGGGTTTCAAGCACGCACTGAACATCGCTACAACACAGTACTAGGTAACAGCAAGTCTTAACGGTGACCAAAAGGAATTGGTACTATATAGACCAGGGGTTGGAAATGACTCTCTTGGCTGAACCAGGCCAGTTATCTACTGTTGTAAGTAAAGTTTTGTTGGAATAGTCACTTTCATTTATTTACATACTGTCTTTGGTTGCTTTAGGGCAACAAAGGCGGAGATGAGTACTTACAGTGGAGACCCATTTGGCCCGCAAAGCCTGCACGGTTTACTAACTGGCTCTATACAGAAAAGGTTGGCTGATCCTTGACGATGCAGATCATGTTTTCTGATCATTATGTTAGAAATCAGACATCAAGGGGTACTGGGGTGGCTCAGCTGGTTAAGCATCTGACTCGATTTACGAGCAGGTCACGATCTCACAGTATCCATTTCATGAGTTCAAGCCCCCACATGGGCTCTGCGCTGACAGCGTTGAGCTTGCTTGAGATTGTCCCTCTTTCTCTGCCTCGCCCATGCTCACATTCTCTCTGTCTCTTTCAAAATAAATAAACTTGAAAAAAAATCAGACTTTAAAAATAATACACCTCGGGGCGCGTGGGTGGCTCAGTTAAACATCTGACTCTTGATTTCGGTTCAGGTCATGATCTCACAGTTCTTGAGTTCGAGCCCGCATGGGGCTCTGTGCCGACAGTGCAGAGCCTGCTTAGGATCCTCGCTCTCTCTCAAAATAAATAGACTCAAAAAAATTAAAAATATACCTCTAATTCATTCACTACTTAAGAAAATATGACAAGCAGAAATTATTTAGAACTTAATGATAAACATATAGCTTATCATGACTTTCAGGATATAGCTAAAGCAGTTTATATAAGAAAGTAGGAAAGCCTGAATATAAATGAATCGGGTAAGCTCAAAGAAAGTGGAAAAATAAGCAGTAATTAAAGAAACAGAAGACAAGGTGTCACTGAGATGGTCACCAAAATTACCCATTTTTTTCCCTCACATAACACCTATTTGTGAGGGGGATTAATGAGAGTTCCTTTAAGGGAACAATGCAAATTTTTTAGTTGTGTAATCCATTATTTTTTTTAAATAAAAAATTGTCTTAATGTTTTTATTTTTGAGAGAGAGAGAGAGAGAGAGAGAGAATATGAGTGGGGGAGGGGCAGAAAGAGAGGGAGACACAGAATTTGAAGCTGGCTCCAGGGTCTGAGCCATCAGCAAGAGCCCAGTGTGGGGCTCGAACTCACAAATTGTGACATCATGAGCTGAAATTGGACACTTAACTGGCTGAGCCACCCAGGTGCCCCTAGATCCATTGTTAAGATGGGAGGGATACAAGTTCCTTTCACAAGTGATTCTTAAGAAATAAGGTGTGATGCCTCTAGAGAGTATCCCATAAGTGGATGAAAGAGAAGTCTCTCTTGCATGCTAGGTGGGTACAAGAGGCTTTGACAGGAGAGAGAGGACATCAATTAGACAAAGCCACAGAGTTTTTTTTAGCATTGTCTGTCCTCTCTCCAAAAGCTACAAATGACCCATTGTGGTATTTATAGGCCCTATATATTCTTTTTTAAAAAATTATGGCGAAACAAAGTTTACTTTCTTGTGAGACTAGTTTTAGATGGTTTCAATTTTCATTAAGTAACGCGCAACTCTAAATCAGTGGTTCTCCGCGTCCCGAAGAGGGCTTGTTAAAAAACGCCGACTGCTGGGCCTCATCCCCAAAGTTTCCGATCCAGTAGGTCTGAAGTAGGACTGGAGAATTAATAGCATTTATAGCAAGTTCCCAGGTGATGCTGATGTCACTGGTTCTACTTTGAGAACCATGGCTTTAAGACATTAAACCTGAGTGCTTGGAAAGTGTCTCGTAGAGAAGGAGAAAGTCATGGGCTGCCCAGAGGGTCATTGTTCATGTAGCCCACAAACTTGCAGTACTATATTCCTTCTGGAGTGTTTGGAGAGAATCTGTTTACTGTTTTCAGCTTCTAGACATTGTTTGCATTCCTTGGCTTGTTGCCTGTCTTCCGTTTTCAAAGCTGGCAGCCGAGCGTCTTTCAGACTCTCCCTCACACCCTCTCCGTCTGTTGTTACGTTTTTCTCTCCCACCCTCCTGCTTCCCTCGTACAAAGACTCCATGATAACAGTGGGGGCACCTGGATAATCCAGGATAGTGTCCCCATCTGCAAAATCCCCTTTACCGCATAAAGTCAGATTGACAGGTTCTGGGCATCAGGACATGGACATCTCAGGGGGAGACGGGGCATTTTACAGCCTACCCCATGTGGTATGTGTGAGCCATTGGAGTTATCTAAAATGATTTTGGGGTAGCACAATGAGAAAACATTAACATTTAAGTATGTCATACACTGCTGAAAGGTGAAAAATAGGAAGTTTCACTAGGTGAGAGCATGAAAGATCATGAAAAGAAGTATCAAGAATGAGAGAGAAAGCGCAGGCCCACCCTCCTGCCGTGGGTCCCCGCGGTGGCAGTCGGGGCGGGGGGTGGGGGACAGCTTAATGCTGACCAGGTCTTGACACTAAGGATGTGTTGTAGGCATATCCATCAGGTATTAGTAGTGATTGGCTGTCATGTAGTGATGGGGAAATATGGTAGCGTTCTGGGGTAGACCATGACATTGGAAGATAAAAGCAGAAAGTCCGTTTTCTTGCACATTTGTCTGTTACTGAAGTGCTAAGAGATGTGTGAGCTTACAGTTGCTTCCATCGTTTTCTTTTGATTCTTTGAGCATTGCAGGCCAGGGACGGGGGCACGGGCAACTATTCCCCTTGTCACTTATGTACACAGCTCAGGAAAGGGATGACGAGTCCCTCCTTCCTGGGCCCTTAGCGAGAATAAGTGACAGAAGGCAGAAACGATGTATTTCCCATTCAGCATTTTATTCTTACCACATCATTTACTTCAGCACTTAATAGTAATTGTTCAAACATTCTGAGTTCTTTCAATCATAAACCAATATAAAGAAAAGGATTCGCAGGGCCCTGGGTGACTCAGTCTGTTAAGCGTCCGACTCTTGGTTTCGGCTCAGGTCATGATCTCACGGTTCGTGGGTTCGAGCCCTACATCAGGCTCTGCGCTGACAATGCAGTGCCTGCTTGGGATTCTCTCTCTTCCTCTCTCTTTGTTCCTCCTCTGTTTGTGCTGTCTCTCTCTGTCAAAATGAATGAATGAATGAATGAATGAATGAATGAATTGACAAAGTGAAAAATTGACTCTAGCTATTGGTTCATAGGAGATGTCTTCACACATTATACCTTGAAGGTCTTCAAGTACCCTTTATAATCCCCTTGCCTTGGTTTCTTGTAGTTCTCGTAGGGTCACCAGAACAGGGTTGGATGGCAACATCCCATTCAGAATATATCCTTGCCCATTTTACTAGTGACAGCTGGTGCTAAGGAATGGGGGCAGGGTGGAAGAGGACTAAGAGGGAGGGTAGGGAGGAAGAGCGGAAACCCCATGAAAGCTTAAAAAGCCTCTACAGCCCAACTCCCTGTCCAATACCTTGGTGTTCCCTGGTGCGCCTAAGGCTCACTGGGAGTCAGCTTCTGGCATTAACTGGACTTCCATATTTCCCCATATCTAAGTGAGAGAGGATAAGTGAGTTCTGGTTTCTGGCCTTTTCCCGGGGCCATTGGGAAAAAGATTCAGGCTGTTCCCTGAGACTGCTGTACTGGAGGGACCTTGGCTGTATCTTCCTTTGGGCAAACCTTGCAAAAGGGAGAGGTTTGTTCAACAAAGTATAAAAATTAGTCAAATTCCATGAACACCATTAAGTCTTGAGGCATTAGGGGGCGCCTGGGTGGCTCAGTTGGTTGAGCATCTGACTTCAGCTCAGGTCATGATCCAGGTTGTGAGTTTGAGCCTTGCATCGGGCTGTCTGCTGTCAGCAGAGAACCTGCTTTGGATCCTCTGTCCCCTTCTCTCTCTGCCCCTCCTCTGTTTGTGCTCTCTCTCTCTCTCTTTCAAAAATAAACATTAAAAAAAAAAGGTCTTGGGGGCACCTGGGTGGCTCCGTCGGTTAAGCATCTGACTTCGGCTCAGGTCATGATCTCACAGTTCGTGGGTTTGAGCCCCGCGTCTGGCTCTATGCTGACAGCTCAGAGCTTGGAGCCTGCTTCGGATTCTGTGTCTCCCTCTCTCTCTGCCCCTTCCCCACTCAGGCTCTGTCTTTCATTCTCAAAAATAAATAACCATAAAAAAATGAAAAACAAAGGTCTTGAGGCATTTTATTAATTATACCCAAGGCTGATGTAAAATTCAATGATGTTTAAGAACTCAGGCATGCTTTGGGTGCCTGGGTGGGTGGCTCAGTCAGTTAAGCATCTGACTCTTGATTTCACCTCAGGCCATGATCTCCTGGTTCGTGGGATTGAGCCCTTTACCTGGCTGTGCTGCTGACGGCACAAAGCCTGTTTGGGAGTCTCTCCCCTTCTCTCTGTACCACTCCCCACCCCCCACCCCCATGAAACAAATAAATAAACTATAAAAAGAACTCAGGCACACTTGCTTCCCTCACCTATGAGCTGACAGTTTTGATGGAAGAGGTGGATTATGTGTTTAACATAATAATTATTCTATCTCAATAGGAAAAGAAAACCCAAAAGAATACCATCCACTTTATAAAGAAAGAATATCAAAGAACTGGTGGATGTTTTTCGAAACCACCACAACCTGTTTGAAGGTAAACTCCAAACCTTTTAATTGTAGCAAATTTCTGGAAAGATAAACAGATTCTAATGTTATTATGTAAATGATCATAAAATACCAGTGGTACAAATAAGGTAGTATCAGTACAGGAATACACAGACTAATTTATGGAACAGAGTAAGTGGCTGAGAAAAAGAACATACATGTGTGTTTACTATGTGATAAAGATAATAATTCACTGGGTTAAGGAAACATGATTTGAATTACACTGAAGCAATTGGTTATTTATTTTGAGATAAAAGTTAAAGCCTTATAGCACAGCATACAACAGCATACATTCCACAATGGTAAATAAGTTCTATGTAAAATTTTATTTTATTTTTTATATTTTATTATTTATTTTATTTATTATTTATTTTATTTTATTTATTTTAATTTTATTATAAATAAATTTTATTTATTTTTATTCAGCTTTCAACCAGTTGAGAGTTTTATTTTTATTTTTATTTTTTTTGTAATGTAAAATTTTAAACATAAAGCAGCAAGAACAAAATATGGGTGAATATTTGTATGATTTCAGGATAGAATTTCAGAATTTATTTACTAAAAAAGTGGAAAAATCACAAAGCAAAAATGAATACTGAATTTTATAATAACATATATACATACAGTATGTATGTAAAAAGTACACATAATATACATATAAAATCATTAATAAACTTTCAAAATATTGTATTACTTTCACATATTATAGGGAAAGCATTGACATAAAGCACAAAGACTAAGAAATAGATCTTAGGGGTCTAGGTGGCTCAGTCGGTTAAGTATCCTACATTGGCTCAGGTCATAATCTCATGGTTCATGGGTTCGAGCCCCACGTTGGGCTCTGTGCTGACAGTGTGGAGCCTGCTTGGAATTCTCTGTCTCCCTCTCTCTGCCTGTCCCCTAATTGTGCTCTCTCTCTCTCAAAGTAAATAAATAAACTTAAAAAAATAGAAGAGTTTTCTTTAAAAAGGATCTTAAAATTCTTTAAGCATCTTAGAAAACCCACAAAAATTTAAATAGATATAAAATATATAAAAAGGTCAATTTAATTAATAAATATAAACAAGATTAATTGTAAAACTACCAATTGACAATAGGAAGGGGCACCTGGGTGGCTCAGTCAGTTAAGCGTCTGACTTCGGCTCAGGTTCTGATCTCATGGTTCATGAGTTCTAGCACCACATCGGGCTCTGTACTGACAGCTCAGAGCCTGGAGCCTGCTTCCGTTCTGTGTCTCCCCCTCTCTCAGGTTTCTTTTAATTGGTGGCACTAGAAATGATTTTTAACTTTTTTCTACTTTTATATGTTTTTCAGTTTTTATAAAATAGATGTGTATTATATTTAAAAATGGAAACATGTAATTTTAAAAGTAGAACCATAATGGGGTGCCTGGGTGGCTCAGTAGGTTAAGCATCCAGCTCTTGATTTTGGCTTAGGTCATGATCTCACGGTTTGTGAGTTGGAGCCCCGTGTCGGGTTCTGCACTGATAGAGCAGAACCTGCTTGGGATTCTCTGTCTCCCTCTCTCTCTGCCCCTCCCCTGCTCATTCTCTCTCTCTCTCTCTCTCTCTCTCTCTCTCAAAACATAAATAAACAAATAAACAAAAAAATAGAACCATAACAAGACAGACTGGTAAGAACAGAGAAAAGAAGTTCTCATACTAGTTCTGCCAAATCACCATTAGTGCCTTGGCCCCTTCTTGAAATTTCCCATTCTGAATGGGGAGAAGATATTATTTGTAATTTTGAAATATCACCAATTATACTTTTTAAAATGGCAATACATTCCAGATATTTATGTATTCTATTTTTATAACTTGTCAACACTGATGAGTCTCACAATAAACATTACCTGAGGGATGCCTGGGTGGCTCAGCTGGTTACGCATCTGGACTCTTAATTTTGGCTCAGTCATGATCTCAGGGTTCGTGAGTTTGAGCCCTGCACTGACAGTACAGAGCCTGCTTGGGATTTTCTCTTTCTGCCCTTCCCCCCACCCGCGCTCACACTCTCTCAAAATAAATAAATAAACTTAAAAAAAAAATTTCTCAACACTCAGACAATAGAAAGGAGAAAAATAAGACTTTATGAGTGGAAACTTGAAGAATTATTAGTGTTTTTAGAGGCAACCTCTGTTATTCTACAAGTATTTATGGAATGCTGGTATATGCAAATCTCAGTATATAGCTTTGTGCAGGTAATAACAAAGAACTAAGAATATTCTTTGCCATCACTTGAAGGAATTCACCAGTTCAATAAATATGTACTGAGTATCTACTTTAGCTGTTTTAGGCACTGGGGATGGACCAGTGAACAAAAAACAAAACAAAACAAAACAAAAAAACTACTCTCTCTTATTTAAATGATAATGTCTTACTTTCACCAACTTACACTATAGTTGGGAGCTAGGAAAAGGAACTGGGTCCTGAGGAAGTAGGTAAATCAGTTCCCCAAATGTTTAGTCATCTAGTCCCCGAGTTTATCGTTCTCTGAATAATTATTTCCTGTTGTTTATATGAGCCCAGAAACTCCCACATTTCCTAGTTCAGTAAATGTCTTTTCACTACTTAGTGCCTTTCAGCAACTTGTTCCTCCTACTGTAGATCAAGGCATTCAAGACAGGGGTGACAAAGGTGTAGACAACAGACACCCATTTCTGGGTTATAGCTAGAGCTGGGGCATAAATACATAAAGCTATAGCAGCCATACTGGAGGAGGGCCATGGTCAGATGAGAGGAGAAGGTGGAGAAGGCCTTGCACCATCCCTCTGCAGAGCAGATCTTCAAAATGGCACCCACAATGAAGATGTATGAGATAGAGATCAGGGAACAGGGAATGGTAAGGATGATGACACTGACAATGAAGATCATGGCTTCTTGTATTCGAGTGTCTCCACAGGCCAACTGTAAGATCGGAGTACATCACAGTAGAAGTGAGTGATTCTGTTGTGGCCACAAAATGGCAGGGGGGGAAATCAGAGCTGTTGGTTGTATGGCTAGAGTGAAACAAGGACCAGGGCTCCCATAGCCAATTAGGCACACAGCTGCCATCTCATGCTGAGGGTGTAATGCAGGGAATCCTGAATAGCTACAAACCGATCATAAGCCATGATCCCCAAGAGGAAACAGTCAGCACTGCCCAGGAAGACAAAGAAGAACATCTATGTGCCACAGTCAGTGAAAGAGATGGGCATTCTCCCCATGGTCAGGAGGTTGACCAAAGGGAGAGGGGCAACAAGTGGAAGAGTAAAAGATCTCCAGAACTGCCAGATTAGCCAGAAAGAAAGACATGGGAATGTGGAGTGAACGTTCCACCCAGATAGTGAGAAAGACTGTGGTGTTACCAATGAGACTGCCAATATACATTAGCAGGAAAGTTACAAAAACATTTGTATCTCCAGGATGGGTGAAAATGGGTGAAAGTGGAACTGGATCTCTGTGGTTTAGTTTTCATCCCCCATAAAAGTGGCACATCAGGTTTTCTAGGACAAAATAAAAATTATGTTAGGAAAGAAAGTGCTTTGTGCTTTAGGATCAAGGTAATGATGCTGGGTTAGCACCTATAGCTTTAATAATCTTGAAGATAGGTTTATGCTGGGCGGTCGCTCTCTGTCTATTCTTGTTTGTGTTTGCCAGCTCACATTTTAAAGACTTGGCTCAGGTTAACTATAAAACTTATCACTATGAATAAGAGCCGAGTTAGTTTGCCCCATGTGGCATCTGGGCTCAGGACTTTGACTTCACTTTTGTTTTGCAAGAAGCAGCTGAATTAATAACCCCTGAGCCTCTGAACATACATGTAGCCTAGCAAGAATATGCTGGCCATCAAATATGAAGTCATTATGATCTTGAGTCCAAGTCCTACAATATACATTGGGATCACATTGTCCCATATAAAGGATGCTCCATTGTCCTCTAAAGGGTTATCTTCCTAGATAGAAAAAGAGGTCAGCGTGTGCCAATTCAATAGCAATAAGCATGATGGCTCCATCACTGGTTTGTGGTTGCAGAAAAAACTCAGCCTCTTAGTGCGCTGGCCCTTAACTGTACACCCCCATGCCTTTTATAAACTCTGTGTTTTTAACCAAGAACCAAGAGAAGCACAGCAGTTTTAGAAACAGGATCAATATGGACATCTCGCTTTGGAAAGTTTATAACAATTCTTCCCCCATGACAATTGGACAATGGCCATGTTCTTGCAAAAGGTAGAGAAAGTATCAAGCACAATATCTTGTATACCTTTCTAAAACAAACTTTTATTCTATTTGTATGATAATTTGTTTTATGAATGTCGTATTTATCATAGATATAAGCTCTTTGGCTGGATAAGGGCTATACCTTATTCCTTCCCCTCTAATGCGTCATATGGTGACCAATAAATGTTTGTTGAATGGATAAACAAGTGAATAAGTTTTTCACAACCTGGGTAGGTTTTCATTTAGGCAGAGCACATAGTCTTGTAAAGAGATGGAGAATACCCATCTCTTTCACTGACTGTAGCACATAGATGTTCTTCTTTGTCTTCTTGGGCAGTGCTGACTGTTTCCTCTTGGGGATCATGGCTTATGATCGGTGTGTAGCTATTCAGGATTCCCTGCATTACACCCTCAGCATGCGATGGTAGCTGTGTCCCTAATTGGCTATGGGAGTCCTGGTCCTTGGTTTCACTCTAGCCTTACAACCAACAGCTCGGATTTCCCCCCTTCCATTTTGTGGGCACAACAGAACCACTCACTTCTTAAGTGTTCATGGAAGGAAAGCATTCCTCTTACAAGCCTGGTACAGCTTAGTTGCTTCATGTTTAGAAAACATGGTCACTGAAAATTTGCCCATCGTATTAGTACTTATATTTTGACTTCAAATAATTCAGTGCTCAAATCTCAAAACTGTTTTCCTGTATGAGGGAAAGAATCTTCTCTCTCTATCTCCCTGAATCTCTCTTTGAAGATTAGGCTGATGTGCATTTCTGGTCTGGGCATTGCCCTGCCCTGGGGCTCACCACTAAGCGTGACTAAGCACTGAAGGTAGAGTTTCCTCTAGACTGTTGGGAGTAGATTGGGCTAGAATAGACTTTCAAAAAGAAACTAGAACATTTAAAACAGCTGGGGTCTTGTTTCAGCTGCTTTGGAGCTACTCCCACACCCGTAGACACACCCTCTACTCAATAGTCACCACCCACAGTCACCCAAACTCCCAGGGTTTTGTAAATTACTGCTTGGATCTGGGTCAGGCTCATTCCTCCAGGAAAGAAGGTTAGACATTTACCAAAGGGGTAGATTTGAAGGGCCTTATAAAGACCCATATTCATAAAATGAATTTTTTCCTTGTAAAATGAAAAATTAACCCAGCTGAAATGAAAACGTGAGATAAGATGGATGAGGATGGGTAAATTAAGAGGGCCAGTTAGAATACTGTTGCATCAGTCTAGCACCTTACCTGATTTTATTTGCCGGCATTGGCTCAACTTCCCTTTCAGGCCCTGGAGGGGAGGAACACTTTAGAGCACTGTGCATGTGGGAGGAGAAGAGTGACGTAACCCGGGCATAAGACTTAAAGAATGATGAGATGTCTTATAGCAACTCAGGGACAATTTGTTATAGCCTACTCTATGCTTTTTCAATGTATTTATGTTCCACTGTCTCACTTAATTGCCTTAAAATGTTCAGCAGGTAGGAAGGTAGCTATTAATACCTCCATCTTCAGGCTGAGACACTGAAAGGGTAATTAACTGATCCATTATCCTGCAGTGATTTAGAGATGGAAGACAGGTTAGCATTTAGATCTCCTTGTACCTATCAATGATTACATGAATCTTAGCTTGATTCTTGTCACAGGACCATGAACCAGCTGTGATCTTGCCCCTGACACTCCCAGTGAACTCAGAACAAATCAGCAAATGGCTTTTCACAGGGTAAGGCTTATGTGTGTGTGTGTGTGTATATATATATATATATATATATATATATATATATATATATATATGAATGACCTTAAGGACAAGATAAAGAGAATCCTGTTCAGGACTTCTAGCTAATTCCATGAATCTACAAGATGTCTGTGGTTGGGGTACTTTAAAAATACCACTAATTCAAACAAAACTTGGTGAGACTCGGCTTAGCCTCTAAGGAGGTCAGATTATCAGAATTAAAGCTGTGGTTACAGGCACCAAAAGCATCAACCTCTGGTTCCTAAAAACACAGTCATACTGATTGGTCCACAGAGTTGGCAATGAAGCCTAGCAGAGTTAAGAATTTGAATACTGGACTTGAGCAGACTGGGGACTATCAACCCGCCTCTGCTCTTTACCATCTATGTGACCTTGAAAAGCTTATCTCTGTGCACCTCACTTCCTTTGTCTTCAAAGTGCAAATAATATTAACATCTATTCCAGGGGCATCTCAGTGGCTCAGTCGATGAACTTCTGACTCTTGATTTTGGCTCAGGTCATGGGTTTGAGGGGATTCTCTCACTCTCTTCCTCTCTCCCTCTGACCCACTTGTGGGTGCATTCTCTCTCTCTCTCTCACAAAAAAAGCTAATTAAAAAATTTTTTTAAATATATTAACATCTATTCCAGACAGTTATTGTACAGATAAGATGGGGGAATGAATAAAGTGATTGTACAGTATCTGGTGGAGGTGTCATTCTAGGCTAGCTATTACCGTAATTGATTTTTGAACAGCTGTACTAATGACCCTGTCTGAATCTTGCCATAGACAACACGAGTTCTTATTCTGATATAATAGTATATAAAATCTTTGATGATAGTTTTTTCCTGCTTTTAGTTCTCTGTGAACAATACATATCTTCCTGTATCTGATTACCTCCACAGGACAAAGTATGTTGCTGTGACATTGTTATTATTACAGTTTGACCCAGTACAGTCTAGTCCTGTGAGGGAATCCACCGACTCTAAAGGTATTTTTTTTTCTTTAAAATTTATTTGAGCAAAAGAGAGAAAGAGAGAGAAGAGGAGAGGGGTGGGGGGGAGAGGGAGAGGAAGAGAGAGAGAGAGAGAGAGAGAGAGAGAGAATCCTAACCAGGCAACATGCTCAGCACAGAGCCTGATGGAGGGTTCAATCCCAGGACCCTGGGATCATGACCTGAGCCAAAATCAAGAATTGGGTGCTCAACCAACTAAGCCGCCCAGGTGCCCCAATATAAAGGTATTTCTAATTTCATCTGAATTTTCCAGTGTATCTTGACCTTTCTGGATTTTAATGATTATAATCGGTGACTTAGGCTGTTAATATTATATTTTCTCTTATTTCACATTACCAAGAAGGGGTTTATGGCTCTTCTATCTCATGCATACCATTGTACATCCAGCACCTATCATGGTACCAGAATACAGGAGACAATGTAACACTGAAGGCAAGCATGAATAAATGAAGGATTTCTTACTTGTATATATGAGAGAAAGGGAGAACATCTAGCTTAGTCTGGGATATTTTGAGGTTCTTGTAAGGAGCAGCTCAATGTAGAGCCTTATTATAATTCTCCTAAAATGAGGATAAAATTTAAAAAATAGTAGGAAATTTACCTAGAATATTTTGAATCTTGGAGCCAGAATCCAAAGAATTTCCACCTGATTCCTTAGGACCGTATAGATTTGTGTTTAATAATGGGATAAGGAGTGGGGCGCCTGGGTGGCGCAGTCGGTTAAGCGTCCGACTTCAGCCAGGTCACGATCTCACGGTCCGTGAGTTCGAGCCCCGCGTCAGGCTCTGGGCTGATGGCTCAGAGCCTGAAGCCTGTTTCCGATTCTGTGTCTCCCTCTCTCTCTGTCCCTCCCCCGTTCATGCTCTGTCTCTCTCTGTCCCAAAAATCAATAAACGTTGAAAAAAAAATTAAAAAAAAAAAATAATGGGATAAGGAGTTAGTCTATTTACCCACAACATGGTCATTGCCACTCTTTTTTTTTTTTTAAGTTTATTCATTTATTATTTCTGAGGGAGAGCGCAAGCATGCACACACCAGTCAGCGGGGGGGGGGGGGGGGGGGGAGAGAGAGAGAGAGAGAGAGAGAGAGAAATTGATAGAATCCAAAGCAGGCTCCAGGCTCTGAGCTGTCAGCACAGAGCCCAACGCAAGGCTTGAACCCACAAATCGTGAGATCATGACCTGAGCTGAGGTCACACTCAACCCACTGAGCCACCCAGGTGCCCCTAGTCATCGCCATTCTTGTGACTAGATGCATAGCTCCTCAGTTCTCTTCATTTTGAAGTCGATGAGGTTTTTTGGGGGTGGTAGTGGCGTTCATGGGGTCCAGAGTCGTCGCCCAAGAAAGAATTCTTGAAGACATCTTTGGTGCAAAAAGGTGATTTTATTGAAGCACAGGGACAGGACCTGTGGGCAGGAAGAGCTGCCCCGGGACCTTGAGGAAAGACTGGTTATATACTATGGGATTGGGGGAGGTAAAGTCCTGGGGAAGTTGCCAGGGAGATTTTCATATGCTAAAGAAGGCTCCCAGGATTTAGGAGGCCTAGCTATTGTCAAGCTAAGGTTGTTTTTCCCTCTAGCAAAGCATTAGCATTAAGACAGGAGTTTCAGGAGAAACCTTTTACCCTGCCAGCCTCAAGTATTTGTCAATGTGCTGCAGGTGATATGGAAATTGGGAAATTGAGTTGTATCTGCCATTTCCTTCTGCCTTTGTTTCCCCCATCACTATGGAGAGATGATGGAGACTTAGGTCCTGCAGGACTCTGATCTCTATCATTTAACCATTTGTTTACCCCTTTCCTTTGTTCTTGGGCAGCTGGCAGCCCGGAGTGCCCGAGGAATACCACACATATCCCACCTGGTGGAGGGTGGAAGGGTGGGGACGGTCAGCTGGCCTTATGCTCCCTCATCAGTTGTCAGATGTTTTTCTGCTCTGAACCCAAAATGGAAATTGTCCAATGCATGGTAAAACTGTTTTGGTCCCCTCCGTCAGTCTTCACTTGGACTAAATTGTGAGAACAAGGATCCATGACAAATAGTAGGTCTGAAAGGAACAGCTTTGAATCCAAATGACAGCCCTGCCTTAGTTTAAAGCTAGGTTCTCTTTTCTGCTTATTATGGATCTTTGATAAGAAATACAATTGCTGAGAAGTCTGTTTTGCTTGCTGTTTGCTATGAGCATTGTGAGACCTTTCCTGATTGTAACCCACTGTGTAGTAGAATGGGCTGTAAAACTTCCTAAATGTAGTCTGATATGTAATGGAATGAGTGATTGTATATAAACTAACCGGCATTTCTCGCTTCTGTAAACCTGCTTGCTTAGCACATTCCTCACCTACCCCCTTCCCCCTTTCTTCCTCCCGCCACAAGTAAAAACCTCGCCTGTGCTATTCGTCTCTGTCTATAAAAACGCTATACCAACGCTGATGGTGGCCTCTTGCGTCACTGGCGACGAGTGCGCAGAGGACCAGGTTCGAACCTGCAATAAACGACCCTTGCCGCTTGGCTTTGACTTACGACTCTGGTGGTCTTTTGTGGGAAGTTTTGGAACTTCAGGCATTACAGGTCTACAAGCCACTGGTTATCTTGGAAGAAAGTCAAAAGTTAGGTCAGAATTTTCCTGGTGCTGCCAGTCTTCCTGTATATACGAGGCTTTTGCAGATGTTACGAAAGCTAGAGCCAGAGCCAGAATATTTATTATTCTAAGGGATAATTAGAATTGTTTTGTTATTATCAAGAACTCTGGAGGCGTATCTCCTTTACTATAAAAAGTATCTTCACAGTTGGCACAGAGGTAGGGAATCTGACGCCCTTACAAGGCAGCTAAGGGAGATGTTGCAGTTGGCTGAGAACTTACCTTCCTCTGTGAAGGAAGAGCTATCTTCAAATCCAAGTGTTATTTCTGAAGACTTCCCTCAATCCTCAAGCCTTTACAACTTCTGCAGAGGTCTCTGGGACCAACGTCCTGGGTGTCCCTATATCTCTGCCCACAAACAAGTGCCAACTCCTGGAACACACCTTGTCACTGCTGCTCCTTTCCAGAAGTCAGACTCACCTCCAGGGTTTTTTGTCGTGGCACAGTGCCTCTTTAGCAGTCTCTCATCTTGCCATGTTTTTCGTTGAAATGAGGCATTCATGGAGACCGGTTCCTAGGACGATTTCACAGTCCCTGAGTAAAGTTTCATCTCCAACAATGCTTTATAGCCCTTGGAAACAAAGCAAGAAAAACAAACAACCTTTATCAGCCACTGTTTAGTAGCTTTTCAAGAGTAGATTTACATTTCATTGGTAGTTTGCCTGGATGAAGACATCTCCTTACTCTGTTGTTTTAAAAATAGTTCCTGGATGGGGGTGCCTGGGTGGTTCAGTCAGTTAAGCATCTGACTTCCAGCTCAGATCATGATCTCAGAATTTGAACCCCTGCATCTCTGCTGTCAGCAGGGAGCCAGCTTGGGGTCCTCTGCCTCCCTCTTTCCCAGCCCCTCCCCCCTCTCAAAAATAAACATCAAAGAAAGTAGTTCTTGGATGTTATTTTCAATGATAGTGTCATTAAGCCAAAAAACAACAGTCAGAATAGTCTTTCTTCTGGAGTAAGATCACTGGTGTTATTTTCATAAAGATAAGAATTCTAGATCAAGAGTTGAGAAATTGAGTCAAACATCTGATTATTATTATTTTGTATTGAACTATAATTAACAAACAGCGTTACGTCAGTTTCAGGGGTACAACATATTGATTCGACAATTCTGTACATTACTCAGTGCTCGCTACAGTAAGGACAGCTACCATCTGTCACCATGCAACATTGTTACAGTATTATTGACTATATTCTCTATGCCGTACTTTTCATCTCTGAAACACTTGATTATTTTGAAGCAAGCGCCTTGAAAGTTTGTAAGGTGAAGGTGAAATCTTGGATTAACAGCATATTTCATTGCTGTTCATATATTCTGACTCTGTGTAGGCATACCTCTAGGCTTTATCTTTAAACTTCTGAAATCAGTAATATTTCTTCTCTCGAAAATTGGTTTGGTATCACTACCACCATAAGGGGATAGCACCATTATTATTATTTTTTATAGTTTTATATTTTGCATTAAAAAATTTTTTTTAACATTTATTTATTTTTGAGACAGAGAGTGAACAGGGGGAGGGTCAGAGAGAGGGAGACACAGAATCTGAAACAGGCTCCAGGCTCTGAGCTGTCAACACAGAGCCCGACGCAGGGCTCGAACTCACGGACCGTGAGATCATGACCTGAGCCGAAGTCAGACGCTGAACTGGCTGAGCCACCCAGGTGCCCCGATAGCACCATTATTTTCAAGAGACTTGAAATTTTTCTTTACTAAAGACAGGGAAAGTTGGAGAAAAAGAGGTAGATTTGAAAACATACTCATTTAAAAATAATGTAAAGTATATGTAAACCATGCATATAGCACAATATGTAATGTTGTAAGTGCTCTTGCATTATTACCCTTTTATTCTTACACTGTCTTGTGAGGTTGAGATGATCATTCTATTTCCCATTTTACAGATGGGTCAGTAGAAGCTCACCCAGGCTAAGTAATGGTTAGTGCTTGAGCTATGGCTAAAATCCAGAGATCATGGTGTAAAGTCCTTTTTCTTTTATTATATTAGGCTGACTTTAGTCTGCATTCTTGTGGCTAGGATGATTGTTACTACTAGTTATTAATGAAGCTTTTGGTTTAATTTTATTAGAACTTCTTTCTAGTAACCTTTTCTTTTTCTACCCTTTGCCTTTTTAAAATTTTATTTCTGTTGATCTTATAACCTTTAGAAAAAGATCATTTTCATGGTCACTTGGCTTATAAAGCTTCTTTGAATTACAAAAAAAGTGTTTCTTTTTCAAGTTAATAACTTAAGCTCAGCACATTATTTGTTTTTCAGTCACAATTAGAACAAACATGAATTCTGTATAAAGTATACAGGTCAGGGGCACCTGGGTGGCTCAGTTGGTTGAGGGACCGACTTCAGCTCAGGTCATGATCTCATGGTTTGTGAGTCCAAGCCCCACGTCAGGCTCTGTGGTGACAGCTCAGAGCCTGGAGCCTGCTTCGGATTCTGTGTCTCCCTCTCTCTCTGCCCCTCCCCCACTCATGCTCTGTCTCTCTGTGTCTCAGAAAAAAAAAAAAAACCATTAAAAAATTTTTTTAAAAAGTATACAGGTCAAAGTATTGAAGTTAAATAACAGAAAAACTGAATCTTTTTTTGTAAAGTTTATTTATTTATTTTGACAGAGACAGAGCATGTGAGAAGGGGAGGGGCAGAGAGAGGAGAAAGAAAGAATCCCAAGTAGGCTCCACACTGCACTGTCAGCACGGAGCCTGATGCAGGGCTCGAACTCACAAACCATAAGATCATGACCTGAGCCTATATCAAGGTCGGATGCTTAACCGACTGAGCCACCCAGGCACCCCTGGAAAAACTGAATTTTTAATTACAGTAAATAGGAACTGAAAGTTACAGTAAATAGGAACTGAAAGTTAGTAAATTTAACTGAAAGTTAAATAGGAACTGAAAAACTGAATTTTTAATTACAGTGAATAGGAACTGAATTTTTAATTACAGTAAATAGGAACTGAACTAATTTTTGAATTGTTAATTAAGTAATTAATTTTAATTGGAGTGTAGTTGACATATACTAGTTTCAGGTGTGGGATGTAATGATTTGATTGTTACATATGTTACAAAATGCTTATCATGATAAGTGTCACCGTACAAACTTATTGCAATATTATTGACCCTATTTCCTATGTTGTGCTTTTCATCCCCATGACTTATTTATTTTATAATTGAAGTTTGTACCTCTTAATACCCTTTGCCTATTTTGTCTATCCCCCCCACCTCCACTCTCCTCTGGTAACTACCAGTCTGTCCTCTGTATTTATGAGGCCGTTCCTCTTGTTGTTGTTGTTGTCTGTGTGTTCATTTGTTTTGTTTTTTAGTTCTAGATATAAGTGAAATCATATTTAATTTGTCTTAATAATTTCTTACAAAATATGCATACATCTTGCTTTCATGGAAGTGAAATTTTTATGAGTATTTTGAGCCTACCTAGTTCTAATATCTTTTTGTTTTATAGAAGCCATCGCTAGATTTGATGGTCATGTTTCTCATGCCATTGTTGACCTTAAGTTTTTCATAAATATTCACTTTGGGAAGCTATGTTCTCCACTACAACTGATATTGGCAAATTTAAAAATGAGAGTTAAAAAATCCTGAGAAATAGATAGTATTTGAAAATGTGCCTAGTAAATTATTAGTGTAAATATATTGTACAATTAAAACCGGAATCTCGTTCCAGAGCTTAGAAGACTATTTAAGGGGTTTTTTTGGTATAGTTTTTCTAATGTTTTTTATTTATTTTTGAGAGAGAGAGACAGACAGACAGACAGACAGACAGACTGAACACAAGTGGGGGAGGGGCAGAGATAGAGGGAGACACAGAATCAGAACCAGGCTCTGCAAGATCTGATCTGAACTGTAGTTGGACACTTAACCGATTGAGCCACCCAGGTGCCCCTTGTATAGTTTTGTTTTGTTTTGTTTTTTTAATTTATTTTGAGAGAGGGGGTTTGGGGAAGGACTGGAGAGGGTCTCCATTATCAGCGCAGAGCCCCACTTGGGACTCAAACTCATAAACTGTGAGATCCTGACCTGAGCCGAAACCAAGAATGGAAGGCTTAACCAACTGAGCCACTCAGGCACCCCATTTAAGGTTTTTAAGTCTTCATTCCCTGAGTTTATATCAACAGCACATTCCGTATCGTGTCCATCACTGAATTTCAACAATAAAGTTTTACATACGACTACAGTAGCTCACTTTCTTCATAATTCTTTAAATTACACATGTCAACTAGGATACTGAAAAGACCACAAAATTCTCTTAGTAGTTAAACCTTTCTTTGAAAGATAATATTACTGTTTTCAACAGAGAAAAACAATAAGCTAATTTGAAAGTACATTTTAGATAAGAGATGAGCTGATTGGGGGATTCACAATTCACAGTTGAAATGAATGTTCCTCCTGGTTTCTTTTGTTTTGTTTTGTTTTCTTTTTCTTTTAATTATCTGGGTTGGAGAAGTTGCCATCATGTTCAGAGACTGAAAAATATACTTGGCATCAATATATATATATATATTTTGTAAATGTCACTGGTTGCTTTTTTTTTTGTTGTTTTAAACAATTTATTGTTCTCTTTGTTTCCAAGGGCATTATGTACAATGAATATTGGTGCCCACATTATATTGCTTAAAAGGTTAATTTATATAAAATATTATGCCAGATTATAACTTGGAAAAGTGAATTTAAAAGATATTTTCTAAAGTATATCTTTGGCTTGCATTCTAGAAACTGTATCCTTTTTTCTATCATCAGCAATTTTGTTTCTTTTCTAAAAAAATTATTTATTTAAATTCAAGTTAGTTAAATTTTTTTAATGTTTATTTATTTTGAGAGAGAGCAGGGGAGGGAGAATCCCAAGCAGGTTCTATGAGGAGCTCAAACTCACGAACTGTGAGATCACAACCTGAGTAAAATCAAGAGTCAGATGCTTAACTGACTGAGCCACCCAGGCGCTCTAATCAGCAGTTTTCTAAAGCGCATGATATGCTCTGTTTTTGGATGCATGACAGCAAACTTAACTTTTCTATTCTATATTTGACAATAGCTCCAAATTTATACTTGGTAAATATGTCTTAAATTTGTTTAAGGATTTTGTTTGGATTGAAAAACTGTTGTATATCTCTTGGATGATATGAAACCTCACTGGCGGGGTTCCTGTGTGGCTCAGTTGGTGAAGCGTCCTACTTCAGCTCAGCTCATGATCTCGCAGTTTGTGAGTTCAAGTCCTGCATTGGGCTCCATGCTGACAGCGCAGAGCCTGCTTCCGATTCTGTGTCTCCCTCTCTGTCTGCCCCTCCCTTGCTAGTGCTCTCTCTGTCTCTCTCTCTCTCAAAAATAAATAAACATAAAAAAAAATTTTTTTAAAAAAGCTCACTGGCATCAAAAGTGAATTTTGCTACTTTGTTCACAATAAAATGGTCTAGAATGTTCTAGAGGATCTTCTGTTTCAATCTGTTTTGTATTCTGTACAAATTGATACCACTGTCATGTGTCTTATTCACTCAAATTATTTGTATCTGGATTAAGCTCTTTTTGGCAGACAAAAAAAAGCTAATGTCTACGTAATGCTTATGGCACAATGTCTGTTATATGGTAGGTCCTTAAAAAACAGTGTCTTGGGGTGCCTGGGTGACTCAGTAGGTTAAGCATCTGACTTTGGCTGAGGTCATGATCTCGTAGTTCATGAGTTCAAGCCCCACAGGGGGCTGTGTGCTGACAGCTCAGAGCCTGGAGCCTGCTTCAGATTCTGTGTCTCCCTCTCTCTCTGCCCCTCCTCCTCTTGCAGGCTCTCTCTCTCTCTCTCTCTCTCTCTCTCCATGTTTTGATTTATTTTATATATTATATATATATTCATATATAATATATATATATTCATATATAATATATATATGAATATATATGTATGTGTATATGTGTGTGTGTGTGTGTGTATATATATATATATATATATATATATATATATATATATATGAAGCTTATTTATTTTTGAAAGAGAGAGTACACAGGGGAGGGACAGAGAGAGAGAATCCCAAACAGGCTCCACACTGTCAGCTTGGAGCCCGATGTGGGACTCCAACCCACAAACTGTGAGATCATGATCTCAGCCGAAGTTGGTCATTTAACTGACTGAGCCACCCAGGTGACTTGCTTTATTATATATTAAAAACTGTTCGTGTTATTTTTCTGCTCTGTGGCCCACTTTATACTATTGTTTGAAAACAAAATCCCTGTTTGCCATTCATGACCTTCTCTCTGGACATTTTTTTCTTCTTAAATTCCATTAGGTTTTCCAGCAGTATCTCAATTTTACTCTGAATGCTAATCAGACCATTTCCCACTTCTGTGCCTCTGCTCATCTTATGTCACTGTACTAGACATCTTAGGGTATCTTGCTGTCAAACTCCAACCTTTCCTAAAATTCTACTTAAAGAAGTATTTTCTCCATGAATCCTCCCCTAACAGCATCTTTAGGAACAGGCTCTTTAAACTTTCCCAGTTCTTTATGGAAACCTTGTTTATGATATTGTCTTATAGGTAATTGTGTATTTAAAAAATTATTAGACTACATATCTGATTAAGGGCAGATACAATGGTGAATTTATTTTTATTTATTTATTATTATTATTTTTATTCTCAAGTTGGTTAACATACAGCGTAGTCTGGGCTTCGGGAGTAGATCCCAGTGATTCATCTCTTACATATGACACCCAGTTCTCATCCGGAAAAGTGCCCTTCATAATGCCCATCACCCGTTTAACTCCCCACCCCCATCTACCCCCAGTTTGTTCTCTGTATTTAAGGGTCTCTTATGATTTGCCTCTGTCTCTGCTTTTATCTTACTTTTCCTTCCCTTCCCCTATGTTCATCTATTAAGTTTCTCAAATTCTGCATATGAATGAAATGATATGATATCTTTCTCTGACTGACTTATTTCACTTAGCATAATACCCTCCAGTTCCATCCACATTGTTAAAAATGGCAAGATTTCATTCTTTTACATCACTGAGTAGTATTCCATTGTGTGTGTGTATATATATATCTTCTTTTTTTTTTTTTTTAATTTTTTTTTCAACGTTTTTTATTTATTTTTGGGACAGAGAGAGACAGAGCATGAACGGGGGAGGGGCAGAGAGAGAGGGAGACACAGAATCGGAAACAGGCTCCAGGCTCCGAGCCATCAGCCCAGAGCCTGACGCGGGGCTCGAACTCACGGACCGCGAGATCGTGACCTGGCTGAAGTCGGACGCTTAACCGACTGCGCCACCCAGGCGCCCCTATATCTTCTTAATCCATTCATCAGCTGATGAACATTTGGGCTCTTTCCATACTTTAGCTATTGTTGATAATGCTGCTATTAACATTGGGATGCATGTGCTCCTTCAAATCAGCGTTTTTGTATCCTTTGGATAAATTCCTAGTAGTGCAATTGCTGGGTTATAGGATAATTTTTAATTTTTTGAGGAAACTCCACGCTGTTTTCCAGAGTGGCTGTACCAGTTGGTGAATTTATTTATTTTTTATTCTTTTTTTAATTTTTTAAAATGTTTTTATTTTATTTTTGAGAGAAAGAGACAGAGTATGAGCAGGAGAAGGGCAGAGAGAGAGGGAGACACAGGATCAAAAGCAGGCTCCAGACTCTGAGCTGTCAGCACAGAGCCTGACACGGGACTCGAACTCATGAGCTGTGAGATCACGACCTGAGCCGAAGCTAGACCCCAGTTGGGCCACCCAGACACCTCTGGTAAATTTATTTTTTAAAAATTCTACACATGTAGCTAGTTATTCAACAGATTTTTGTTAACGTAAATCAATCTTCTTGGGCACATAAATGATGAGACATCAAAGATCTGGCGATATGAGAAGAACTACTTTAGGCTGGAAAGCCTTGCTCATTCATGGGACTCACAATCAATTTTTGTTCAACAAGGATTTGTTTTGAGTGTTTTCTTTGTGCCAGAAGATGTATTAGCATTTAAGTTTGCAATTGACCTGGGAAGAGGAAACAATAAAAAGGAACCTACAGGAACTGTCCCCAAAGGAGAATTTTGAAACAGAATGAAGACTGCTCTTAGTGAGACAAGAGATTTTAAAAGAAACTCCCAGGAAAAAGGCATTAGTTAATAAAAGCGTAAGAGACAATCGGAAAATCTTGGAAGACCAGGTATAAATGCTGTAGAAGAGACAAAGACGAATGTGTCACAGTATAGTAAGGATTAGAACAACCTAAAAATTGGAAAGTAACTATGTTTTAGGCAAATTGGACAGATCAGGGTTAAGAATTAGACTCCCTGGAGCCCAGAACCGCTGAAGCTGCCAGGAGAAAGAAAAGTTTAGGCTACTGTAGAATTGCCAAAAGCCATAAAGAATGACTACTATGTTTTTCTCCAGGAGACCAGGGACCAGGGAACAGCTGTTGCAGAACTTAGGTGAAGACTGAGTCCACCATAGATGGCCCTGGAGTTCATCTCTGAACCAAAATAAGACACATTTTGGGGGGAGTGGCTAAGAGTATCTCCAAATGTAAGCATCCTGCCAATCCTGATATATCTCATGATAGAGAAGAAACTTCGTGCAAGTCTATTTTTTGACTTCCAAAGGAGATTTAAAAAAGCAACTGAACTTGGAAACTCCACAAGTTGTATCTACCAAGTCAATATGTGGCTAGAGTTTATTTACCATAATATAAGAAACATAAACTCTATAAAACCTCTACCCTTTTTATTTTAGCTTTGAGAACAGGAAACTTGAAGATACAGGGACCTTTAGGAGAACAACAACAACAACAACAACAACAACAACAAAAGCTTTATTTTGTGAGATCCCAGGATGTAAAACAAAAACCAGCAAGAAGAAGTTATGGAGAGAGAGCTTTTAGTTCTATAAAAAAGGAATATCTTCGTTCGTTCTGGCTCTGGGTAAAATGGAGTCAGCATAATCTATCCTGTCCCTCCCACTGAATGCAGCTCTAAAACATGGACAGAAAGCAAGGAACAGCCAGTTGAGGTCTCTGAAAAGCAAATAGTAACAAGTAGTTTGGGAAAGAAGGCCAGAATTAGAAGTACAATTGAACTGGTAGTCGGTTTGCCTCTTTTTGTTTCTTCCTGGCCTGGACTCAAGGCAGCCTGAAACCCAGAAGTGGGCATTGGCATGGATAGAGAAGGCTCTAAGAGGAACCATCTAGTTCAGACTGAGAAAGGGATCTCCTGCTGGTGACAATGGCAGCAGTGAGACCCACAGGCACCTAAAACTCAGGGGTAAGTTACCTTTGTCTCCAGTCAAAGAACTTGTTGTCTCTAAAAGGTAGGGTGAACCCCTGTTGGGTTTTTTCTCTCCTGTGTTCCTGCTATTTGGGCTCAGACCTGGGTGCAGCCCAGAGAAACTCCCTTCAGAGTAGGTAAATAAAGCCTCAGCCTTCTGACCAAACAGAAGAACACAGGGAACTGGAAAGTACCAGGCAGATTTTGCAGAGGGAGGAGCTCTGGAAAGTGACCTGATAAAGTTGTTTATGAATTCCTGGGCTCACCCCTGAGTCAGAAATGGGTGGAAAGGATTCCAAACAGCATACTAAAGACTTTGAGAGCAGAACTAAGAGGTAAACCACTTTCCAAGTGCCAGACTGGCCACTGGGTAGAACACATGTGGAACATATCTGAATATCACATCAGAAAATGGATATCACTTTGAAAATGGAACTGACATTGAAATCACAACATAAAAAGCGAGTGGTGGTTGTGGTAAAAGAGTTTCCAACACGTTGAATCCAACAACCAGAGAAATTACTGAGACCAGTGTTGATAGTAACCCTGTCAACTCTAGTATCCTATAGAGAACGAGGGTGGGGAATAGATGGTAAAGATTTGGGGACCACTGTGAAATGTTGATCCCTTCCCAACTGGACTACTTTCTAGAGCAGTGGATCTTAAGCTTTATTACGTATGGGAATCACATGGAAGGCTTGTTAAAAACTCAGATTGCTGGACCCCACCTTCTCCTACTTCTGGTTACATAGATCTGGGGTAGGGCCTGAGAATCTGCCTTTGTAATGGGTTCGTAGATGCGGATGCTCCTGGTCCTGGGATCTGCACTTTGAGGCTCACTGTCATAAAGTAGCATGGCAGTGGAGCTAACTTGGTTTCAAGTGCATATGATTAATTGGAATAACTGAGAAGCTAGCCAGGATCCTCTGTGACTTCACATTTTTGTCTAGCAATTGTGTGTTAGCTCATTCTTTTTTCTTCTCTTTCTGTAGCAACTATTGTGTTAGCTATTAAAAAAAAATATGTAATTTTCCTGGCCTCCAGGAACAACAAGAACTCCTCTTTATTTGCTTTGCCCTCCCTCTTCCTCTTTCCCTTTCTTCTCCTCCCTCTCTCCCTACTTTTGCTCCCTCCTTGTTTTGGCTACAATAACAAAACATGGTTGGAATTTTCATCAGAACAATGAGAATTCTCATCAGAATGATGACTCAGAAGAAGCCCCAGAATTTTTCCTTCAGTTGTTCCTCACAAGTTATTGCCACATTGGACACTGGATTCCATTGCTCATAGATACTCTAATGCCTTTTGGCTCATTTTGTGGTTGGCCACCTATTCCTGAGTTTTCCAGGTGAATAATGGATTTACCAATGGGATTCAATGCTTCATTTACAATCTTGGTGAACTGAATATGCAGGGTATATACATAAAGATAGAGCAATCTCTAGAAAATAAAACTAAAAGCCTTTTTATTTGCAATGAAGCCCACCGCCTTAACACTGGATGTTCCTACTGTAATTTTATGGTCTTTGGGATTTGCGCAGAAACAGACAGAACCCAAGAAAGGTAACAGAGTAACCAGTTTTACCAAGCCCTGGAAAAATAGGAAAGGATCTTTTTGAATGTCAAGAGAGAAAACAAAAACTGTATTTACAGTCTTTCGGATATCAAGAAATGAAGAATGAATTTGTTTTAATTCTTTTCATAATTTTCCTTTTTAGAAAAATATCCACAAATAAAACTGTTCAGTCTCCCTATATAAACAGCATCATACCACTATAACTGAATTTAATGATCCGAAGTAGTAGAGAAGCTTTATGTCCAAAAAAAAAGTCCTTTATTTGTATTATTGAAAAACTGGAAATATCTAAAATGTTCAATTTGGGGGGGAATTGTTTGACTCTCTGTATTAAATAGCTATTGCTGCAAAAATGTCGTATAACAAATGAATTCCAAACCTAGTGACTTACAAGTTTTTAATTATTGCCTTGTAGTTTTACTTGCTTATACAGGGATTGTGTGTCAGCTGTGACAGCTCTGCTTCGGGCTGCAGGTTGGCTAAGTGTGGATCCAGGCTTTAGACTGTGTTCAGGTCCACCACACATGTCTTGTTTTGGGATTGAAGGGTCAACTGCTTCCTGGGGCATGCTGTTCCCACTGTGATACAGGAAGGTGAGGAGATTAGTCAAACTAAGCAGTCAGGTCTGAAATCTATGCACTATCATGCCCACTAAAATTTCATTGGTCAGAGAGAGTCATGTGACCAAGGCCAATGTCAATGGAGCCAGCCAGTTTACTCTGCCACTGCAAGGTTATGTGGCAGAGGGAGAGAGGAAAGAATTGGAAACAACAGTCTGAACCTACCACACTATTGCAGTCACATGATGAGATGTTTTTCTTTTTTAAAAAACTTGGTATTGTGGATAATGTCAAAATACCAAAGTATCTAGAACAGTACAGTGAACCCCCATGTGTATCTGTTATTCAGCTTCAACAATTATTGACCTAGCTACCTTTCTTTCATTTATATTTCCATTCACCTTCTTGATTGGAATATTTTGCCTCCTGGATATCATACACTTTAGGACCTATCTCTGAGATAATTTTTTAAAAAAACATAGCCACAATCCCTTGAACAAATAATTTTTAAGAACATGATAGAAATAAAAATCCTAGAAGAGAGCATAGGCAGTAATTTCTCTGACATTGGCTGTAGTTAGCATTTTTCTAGATATGTCTCCTAAGGCAAGGGAAACAAAGGCAAAAATAAACTATTGGGACTACATCAAAATAAAAAACTTCTGCACAGAAAAGGAAACAATCAACAAAACAAAAAGGCAACCTACTGAATGGGAGAAGATATTTGCAAATGACCTATCCCATAAGGGGTTAGTATCCAAAATATAAAGAACTTACACAGCTCAACACACACACACACACACACACACACACACACACACACACAATTAAAAATGAGCAGAAGACATGAACAGACATTTCCCCAAAGAAAACATGCAGACAGCCAAAAGACACATGAAAAGATGCTCAACATCACTCATCATCAGGCAAATGCAAATCAAAACTGCAATGAGATATCACCTCACACCTGTCAGAATGGCTAAAATCAGAAATAAGAAACACGTCTTGGCCAGGATGTAGAGAAAAAGGAACTCTTGTGTATCTTGGTGGGAATGCAAACTGGAGCAGCCACTCTGGAAAATCGCAGGGAAGTTCCGAAAAAAATTAAAAATAAAATTAACATATCATCCAGTAATTCCACTACTGGGTATTTACCCAAAGAATATGAAAAGACTAATTCAAAAAGATATATGCACCCCTATGTTTATTGCAGCATTATATACAATTGCCAAATTATGAAAGCAGCCTGAGTGTCCTTCAATAAATGAATGGATAAAGAAGATGTGGTGTATATACAATGGAACAGTACTCAGCCATAAAGAAGAATGAAATCTTGCCATTTGCAACAACATGAATGGATTGAGAGGGTATAATGCTAATTATAAGTCAGTCAGAGAAAGACAAATACCATATGTTTTCACTTATATGTGGAATTTAAGAAACAAATGAACAAAGGAAAAAGACAAAAACAGTCTCCTAAATAAAAAAAAAAAAAGAACATGTTAGAATCTTATAAAAAATCTTATCAAAAACTATATCTACAAAAGGACATAGGAAATGAATATGACTTTTAGTGAAAAAAGATAATGTATAATTACAAATATGTTAAAGATATGCTGTACAAGAGACCAAATGGAAATTTAACAAAATGTAAATGACAGTTGTTTAGTGCTGGGAATACAGTTGATATTTTTTTAAGAACATTTTATTTTTATCCATTTAAACACTGTCTGTAATAACTCTGGATGACTTTTATAATGACAATAAGGTCACACTTAAATTTAAGCATGAACTTAGGTTGCTGGGCAAGTCAGATGAACTTGTTTGGCTATGCAGTCTGCCCTGATAGCCCTATTATTAGTTTACTGAAAAAGAAGCATAAAAAATTAAAAAGAGCAGTATGCTTGCCATCAGAAGACTGTGGGCAAATCTCTCAAACTCTGGTGAGCTCTTCATTTGCCAAACAAAGGTAATATAATGACAAACTGGGAACATTTTGGTCTTGAGGATCAAGTACATGTAAAGATATTCTGTGAGTGGAAATTCACTATACAATTGAAAAATATTAGGGGTGCCTGAGTGACTCAGTCAGTTGAGCATCCGACTCTTGACTTTGGCTCAGGTCATGATCCCAGGGTTGTGGGGTCAAGCCCTGCTTCAGGGGCTGAGTGTGGAACCTGCTTAAGATCCCCCCCCCCTCCTCCCGCCCTCTCCTCTCCTCCACTTATGCACACTTTCTCTCTCTCTCTCTCTCTCTAAAAGAAAAAAAGAAAGAAAAATATGATTATTTCTGAGACCAAATTCCTAGCTAGAACATGAAGGTTGATAACCATAATAGTGTGTTCTAGACAGCAGGCTGTGGGAAACTGTTGTATTCTTTTTTTTTTTTTTTTATGTTCATTTATTTTTGAGAGAGTGAGCATGAGCAGGGGAGGTACAGAGAGAGAGGGGAACAGAGGATCCAAAGCAGGCTTGACTTGGATCTGACAACAGAGAGCCTGATGTGAGACTTGAACTCACGAAGAACTGAGAACTGGGAGATCCTGACCTGAGCCAAGGTCAGACACTTGACTGACTGAGCCACCCAAGTGCCCCAGGAAATTTTGCATTCTTTAGTTCCATGTGGTCCGTCAGAAAGAGTACTTGGCTGAGAACCAGGTTGGTCTGGGTTCTAGGTCCGGTGTTTCCACTGCTGGCGTGATAACCTTCCGAGTGTCCTTACTACTTTTTTTTTTCTTTTCTTTTCTTTTCTTTTCTTTTCTTTTCTTTTCTTTTCTTTTTTTTTTTTTTTGCAAAAATTAGGAGATCGTGTTGGATGATCTTTAAGGGTCCTCAATATATCACAAATAATTGGTGGCAAAATGACTCATATAAAACTTTGGAACTGAAAAGTCATTTTTCACAGAAGGCATAATGCCCGCATTTGCTTGCAGTCATTAGGTTGATTTGTTTAACTGTCTCCCCAGGCGGATATTCTGTACTATGTACAGATTTGGTGAGAGGAAATGGACCCATTACAATGTGGAAGCCAAGGTTTCATAAAGCCAATGACAAAGTAGATCATGGAGTTTCCCATTTAGAGCCATGCAGTATATCCATACAGTTTAGTCTGGGAACTTTTATGTGCCTTCAGTGTGAGCTGGGCTTAATCAGAACATTTAAGTTGCAGTGGGCTGGACTTAAAGCAGAATATTTAAGCGCAAGTGTTGCTTCTGTCCCTTACTAGCTGGGTGACCAGGGCAAATGCCTTAACTGTCTTCATGCTCTATTTCTCAATCTCACAATTGTAGATTATGTCAGTTTAGTAGGGAAACATGGTAATATTCTTAGAATAGCTTTATATATGAAAAAGTCTTTTATACAGCAAGGACTCTGACGTTCAAAAGGTAAGTCATCTGGAAGTATAGCATTGTCTGTTTTTACCCATCTTAATGAAGGAAGCTGGTAAACGAAATAATCAAAGCCCATGGGTATTGAAAAAAAAATAAGGGAAAAAAAAGAAATAATTGGCTTTAAAACCTGGACAAGAACCAGAAATGGAAGTTGTTGGAGTTTTGAATGTTGACACTTGCAGCAAGAGATTTGTCAGGAGACCAGGGCTTCAGCTTGGTAATTATCTGGTCCCCAGATTCAATACCCTGGGCCTTAATAAATGAAGTTAGGACCTTTAGGGATATGCATGTGGGCATGGTCGAATAATTCTCAAATGACACTGTGTGACCTTAAGGCATAATCATCACACTCAAGAATAAAGTTGAGTTTGTGTTAAATTAACTCTAGCAAAGAGAACTCAGATAATAACAGGAAAGAAAGACTCATCATCTCAATAAAGGATACCAGTTCCCAAATACTGGGGTTTAGAGATATTTTCTTGTTTCGTGCATTGGCGCAACTCATGTTTCAGAATGCACAGTTTTAGTTTCTTTTTCCTCTTTCTCATGTCTTACAAAGCCATAGTATCTGATTAATTTAATCTTCAGATTCTTGATACCTTGGAAAAATATATATGCTATCTTTCCTAATGGTAAAATAATTCTATTAGCTCCTCGTGGCAGTCCTGGTGTTCTTCTCCAGTTCTTATCCTAGGAAATTCTAGCTCACCTCCTCACATGCTCTAGTGCCACACCTGGGAAGGCTGGGTCCTTTACCCCAGGTTGTAATCCACTCCCCCCAAGTCCCTCACAGCACATATATCACTGTTAGCCTTTGTTGCATCAGATCGTGGTGGTTTGTTAGTATGTTTGCTGCCCCTTCTAGACTGTGAGCTACTTAGAGAGAACAACATGTCTTTTCCATCTTTAGGTTCCAAGATCTCATATACTCCCTGATGGTGGGTATGGGATGAAATTAGAAGAGAGGTGGGAGGTACTCGGTGCCTGAATTCCTGATCCAGATTTTGAGCCACCTCTCTTTTCTGAATTGCATGTTTGTTTATTTTTAAATCTTTTTTAAATTTTTTGCAAATATCTTCTCAGTGTCTTTACACAGTAGATGTATGTTTAAAAGACTGAGCCAAGAAAAGTAAGTCTTATGATGATTATTCATTTCTTCTCTTCGCTTGCTTCCTATCTTTCTCCACTGCTCCATTCCTTCATTTCTCTCATCTTTCATCTCTTATCTGTAGTAAATAAAAATATTCATAGTCTTAAAAACGCAGCAATGAATTATAATCTATTCCTGATTATATGCTGGCATAAATATGTATTATGTAAAATGGTACAAATACGTAAAATATGTAGACAAATCTCCCATATGATACAATTCCAAATAATTTATGTGGATACTCCCGCACAGTTGGGGGAGCATGATTCCCTACTCTTTACGTGTGGGCTGACTGTGGTGACTGCCTTCCAAAGAATACGGTATGGAAAGGGAGAACGGAGAGTAAGTTTATATTGGAGAAACCTGACCAATACTATCCCTGCCACGAGATGGAAGTCAACATCAATAGCGAAGTCATGTCGATAGTACCCCTGATGTGATGTGATGAGAACGACACTTTGTGTCTTTCTTTAAAAAAAACCCATAACTCCTTGTCTAAGCATCAAATTCAATTTGAAGGACATTCTACAAAATACCTGACCAGGACATCTCAAACTGCCACGGTTATCAAAAATAAGGAAAGTGTAAGAAACTCACAGCCAAGAAGGACCTAAAGAGACATGATGGTTGAACGTAGTATGGTATCCTTGATGGAATCCTTGAACAGAAAAAAGGACATGATGTTAAAGAAAAAATAAGGCAATCCGAATAAAGCATGAGCTTTAGTTAGTAATAAGGTGTCAATGTTGGTTATTGAGTTACGACAAATGTACTATAGTAATGTTAACAACGGGGGAAATTGAGTGCACACATTCAGTCTTACCTAATGTACATATTCCCCAATTACTTCCTATTGTGTTACCATGGCTACTGCCTTCATAGCAATGACTGCAGTCTGTCATGATCTTTTTTGTTTACTGGCTGTCTCTCCCATTAGATTGTAAACTTCACGAGGGCAAAGATCTTCTCTGCTCACTCACTGTTGCATTCCCACTATGTTGCAGGTTGCCACACATAGCAGATGTTCAGTAAACAGCCATGGAATGAATGAAGGGAAGAATTATTGACAGGCCTTCCCAAGACTCGAAGGATCATTACAACTGGAGCAGAACTAACTCATTACATTACATTATAAATAAATCATACTCCATGCTTTCTCCAAAGAGAGGTAATAGGGGAAGCACCTTGATATCCAGGCTCCATTTCTCTCTCCCTCTCCCCATTTTCCTTTTTCCTTCTTTCTTTCTTTCTTTCTTTCTTTCTTTCTTTCTTTCCTTCTTTTGTTCTTTCTTTCCTTCTTTTGTTCTTTCTTTCTTTCTTTCCTTCTTTTGTTCTTTCTTTCTTTCCTTCTTTTGTTCTTTCTTTCTTTCTTTCTTTCTTTCTTTCTTTCTTTCTATAGAAAGAATAGCCTGGAGTTTCTTCTTGGAAGGTGGGTAAGTAAGGGTGCTGACATACATTTGTTCCTGCTGGAAAGTTCGTCACTTCTTTTCATCTCTTAATTAAGTCAACTGGAAGAAATGCAAATGATCACAGATGTATACCAAAGGAGACTCAGACTTTCTCTACCGAGAGGTCACTGAAGCAGAAGAACCTAACTACCAAGGTCAAAGAACATCTTTGTGCACAGCTGGTGGCTTCCCCCTTCCTGGGATCCCTGAAAGCAAGGACAGGACACAGAGGCTGGGAAATCTGAAAAGTCAGTCATGAAAGAATAGTTGAATGGTAGGCTCTGGGTGTACTGTGTGATCCCACATGTTTCATGAAAAGCAGTGGTGGATGTCCTTAGTCATCCACTGAGGACAGTACTTTACATGGTCGGTGTTAGTCTTTGGAGTATTTCTGTGCTTTGATTGGTGTGTTCAGTTTCTTCCAATAGGCTATTTACCCTGTAGTTCTCCACATAATTAAAACAAATGTTTATTTATTTATTTTTGAGAGAGAGAGGGAGAGAGAGAGCAGAGGAGAGGTAGAGAGAGAGGGAGACAGAGGATCCGAAGCTGCCTCCATGCTGTCAGTGCAGAGAGCCTGATTTAGGGCTTGAATTCATGAACCTTGAGATCATGACCTGAGCTGAGTTGGACACTTAACTGACTGAGCCACCCAGGTGCTCCTCTAGATAATTTTTTTTGAGTGCCACCCATTCACTGTGGCAAGTCTTGTGAGATATTAGAAGACATAAGGGGCATAGTGTCTGCCATCAATGAGGTCAGCATCTGACTTGGGAGATAAAACACAAGGACGTGAAATGTGAGTCAGGTCCAATGTGAGACTGACCTTTGAAAGGGATGTTATCATAAAGGAGGGAGGGACAAGAAGAGTCACATAAAGCTTCACAGTGGAGGCAAAGACTTAGCTGGCCCTGAAAGGATGACTGTAAATTAATGATTAATAAATTTATTCAATATTTTCGGGATTTCTAGGCACCAAGGGAACAGAGATAGTTTCTTCCTCCAAAGAGGTCACAGTGTACTTGAGGAAGAGAAATAAGGGTGCTACAGGGTTACAGATGTTGTGATGGAGTTATACACAAGGTACAAAAAGAACGAGGGGGACAGTGTGGTCACTTGTCCTGGTGTGTGGGGTGGTGGTGTTCAGGAAAGCCATTTTAGGTGAAGTGTTGCTGAGCAGAACAGCTCAACACAAAACACATCTCTTTTAAAGATATGTCGGGGGGGCGCCTGGGTGGCTCAGTCGGTTAAGTGTCCGACTTCGGCTCAGGTCATGATCTCGAGGTTTATGAGTTCAAGCCCCGCGTCGGGCTCTGTGCTGACAGCTCAGAGCCTGGAGCCTGTTTCAGATTCTGTGTCTCCCTCTCTCTCTGACCCTCCCCCGTTCATGCTCTGTCTCTCTCTGTCTCAAAAGTAAATAAACGTTAAAAAAATTTAAAAAAAAAAGCTGCAAAAAAAAGATATGTCAGGGGTGTCTGGGTGGCTCGGTTGAGCATCTGACTTCGTCTCAGGCCATGATCTCCTAGTTTGTGGGTTCAAGCCCCATATCAGACTCGGTGCTGACAGCTCAGAGCTTCAGATTCTGTGTCTCCCTCTCTCTGCCCCTTCCCCCCACCTCTCTCTCTCTCAAAAATAAATAAAACATAAAAAAAAATTAAAAAGAATAAATAAAAGATATGTCCTAGAAAAGAATGGTGGTATACCACTTAGGTATTTTTTTTATGCTTATTTATTTATTTTGGGGAGAGAGCACGAGCAGGGAGGGGCAGAGAGAGAGAGGGAGAGAGAGAATCCCAGGCGGGCTCCATACTATCCACACAGAGTCCGACTTGGGGCCTGATCTCACGAACCATGAGATCATGACTTGAGCTGAAATTAAGAGTTAGATGCTCAACCTACTGAGCCACCCAGGTGCTCCTGGGTTATTCAGTCTTAATTCATTTCTTGAGGGAGTGCATCTGATTGGTGGAAACTAAATACATCATCCTACGTTGCTAGAGAGTCTGGGAGTTTTTAGCTTTTTAGGTCCTGAACTGTGTGAAGACTCACCAGATGGTGGTTGAAACAGATTGTGTGTATACCATGTTGCCAAATTCTCCATTAGCTGCACACTGACTTTGAATGGCAAAGGCTTAGTACATGCATACCCTGGTTAGGAGGGCTGTCTAACTGGACTGGCAAATTAAAGATCAGAAAGTTGTCCCACACTAGTCAAACACAAGATTCAAGTTTGTAGTTTATAATTAACACACACACACACACACACACACACACACACAAAACGTAGCCAGTTATCTGCTGTCCTACTGCTATCATGCTCATATCTTTTATTTTTTTTACATATTTATTTTTTATTGAGATATAATTGACATTTAATGTCATATTAGTGTCAGGTGTACAACATAATATTTGATGTTTGTATGTATTGCAAAATGATCACCACAAGCCTAGTTAACATCCGTCACCATGGTTACAATTTTTTTTCTTGGGATGGGACCTTTTCAGATCTTGTCTCTTAGCGACTATCAAATGTACAACACAGTATTGTTAACTATGGTCGCCACGTTGCACACTACATCCCCAAGATTTATTTATTTCATAAGTGGAAGTTTGTACCTTTTGACCCCCTTCACCCATTTTGCCCATCCCCATCCTCTACCCCTGGCAACAACTAATATGTTCTCTGTATCTATGAGTTCAGTCTTTTATTTGTAAAACTCTGGAACTCTTCATGAATTTGCACACCATCCTTGTGCCGGCTCCTTGCCCATCTCAGTATTGTTCCGTTTTAGCACACGTGCCGTGAAGCGAGCACTCATTTCTTTTAAATAATAAGAAAGTCACATGGCAACGTCTGAGTTTTGAAACCACATTTGGGAGGGTGTGTTTCCCAAGTCAGAGGCCCACAGAATCCCAGCATTCAGACTTTCTGTCCTGCTTGGGAGAAGACAAGGGTTAACTGCTGTCCCATTTGGTCATGCCCACATTGTTCATTTTCACATGCTGATTGAGAAGCAGCTAAAAATCGATTACCATTGGGGTAGGAAAGTGGCCTGTCCAAAGTGAGCAGAAATGGCCTGAGTATTGATAGACATGAACAGAAAGTGGGAAAATTAAGGAATCAAAGTTAGTGCTTGTAGATATCCTAGTATTAACTAATTTAATCCTTTCATTTTCTAGATAGTGAGACCAAAGCTTGCAGGATGAAAGTGACTTTCCCAGTTTATAGCTCCTAGAACCATGTCTCCATGTTTCCTGGATCTCAGTCCCATGATCCTCCTTCCAGAGGAGCATGGTAGATGATCTGGTGCCCCATCCACTCCCTGCTGCCCGTTGTGATAACTCCTGACTCCTCTCATCTTTTCATGGCCCCACAGGTTCCTCAGATATCCTGCTTTCCTCTGTCAGCACTATCCCCATGTTTTCTAGTGTCTTGTGACTCAACTTTTCTTCATTACCCTCCTTCCTCTGTTCTGAACAGTGCAACACTGTAAAAGGAGGACAAGAAAAATGAGGGTCTGTTTGGGATTTTCTTCCAGGTGTAATTGCAAAGGATGCCTGTCCATTTGGCTCTTTATTGGAATAAAGAGGATATGCATCAATACCATCCACTCTGCAGCAAGTGAAAGTTATAGATTCTCAAAATTTTCTATGAGTGATGAAAGTTTAAAAATACCCTTGCTAAAACTGGGTTAAATATAGCAAAATATATGATCTTCTTTTTTTTTAAGTTTATTTATTTATTTTGAGAGAGAGAGAGAGAGAGAGAGAGAGAGAGAGAGAGAGAATCCCAAGCAGGCTCTGCACTGCCAGCATAGAGCCCCATGCAGGGTTCAAACTCATGAACTGTGAGATCATGTCCTGAGCCGAAATCAAGAGTCAGACGTTCAACTGACTGAGCCACTCAGGTGCCCCATGATCTTCTTTTAATAGGCAATAATAATTTCTACTTACTTCTCTCAGATGGGTATTTTGTAGTTCCCATTTTTATTTTTTATTATCTGCAAGTCTTAGGGAATATAGGATTTATAGATATAGAATCAAATAAGGCATTCAAAAATAAATATTAGCAATAAATGTTTCAAAAAAGTTTATAATAAGAATGTATAAGGGCACCTGGGTAGCTCAGTTGTCCAGCTCTTGATTTCAGCTCAGGTCATGATCTCATGGTCCATGGGACTGAGCTCTGCATTGGGCTCTGTGCTGACAGTGTGGAGCCTGCTTGGGATTCTCTCTCTCCCTCTCTCTCTCTCTGCCTCTTCCCTGCTTGTGTGTGCGTGCTCTCTCTCTCTCTCTCTCTCTCTCTCTCAAAATAAACATAAAAAAAGAATGTGCATTTATCAGTAACATTTTAAAAAATCTGAAAACCAGAGGGGCGCCTGGCTGGCTCAGTCGGTTAAGCGTCTGACTTCAGCTCAGGTCATGATCTCACAGTCCGTGAGTTCGAGCCCCACATCAGGCTCTGTGCTGACAGCTCAGAGCCTGGAAAGTGCTTCAAATTCTGTGTCTCCCTCTCTCTCTGCCCCTCCCCTGCTCATGCTCTGTTTCTCTCTGTCTCAAAAATAAATAAAAATATTTTTAAAAAATCTGAAAACCAGAAAAAAAAAGATCTCCAAAAGAAGTCCTGTTCAATTCCACAAATATTTATGGAGTACCATCACTGTGAAGGGAGCAGTGAAGGATACAAATGGTAGAAAAAGGCTAGAACACAATCCCTTTGTATAAAGAACATACAGTTTTTATGAGCGGTAACCACCCTCCCTAGATGTAATTTATCTCTTGATAGTAAATCAGCTGAGTCTAATAAATGCTATCCACTCTACTAGATGCTGGGAATTCAAGATTAAAGGCATATTCTCCATCCCCAAGGCACTCACAACTACTGAAATGTTTCTTTTCCCATTCAGATGAAGCTACAGAAATAAAAAAATTTATAAACTACCAGTGGATTTCAAAACAATAAGATAACCATCTCATTGTGAATCCCTAGTAAAATTCTGGAAATGCATGATTGATTAGATAATCTGTAGGCGTGAAAAGCCTGGTGATGTAAAGGCCCATATGCAGTGACCCAAGATAAATCATGCCAAATGCACATCATTTTTAACATAAGGTGTCTAAATGTTTAGATTTTTACCAGTGCTGTAGTGTATTTTGATTGTATGAAGAGATTTGATAGGCTTCCCATGATATCTTTCTTGAAGATATAGTTTATTATAGACCAGATGGTGAATTGGTTATTTTTTTTTTAAGAATTTTAAAAAATTTTTTAAATTTATTTTGAGAGAGGGAGAAGTGTGTAAGTGGGGGAGGGGCAGAGAGAGGGAGAGAGAGAGAATCCCAAGCGGGCTGTGTGCTGTCAGCAGAGCCTGATGCAAGGCTTGATCTCAATCTGTGAGATCATGACCTGAGTCGAGATCAAGAGTTGGACACTCAACCAACTGAGCCACACAGATGTCCCTGAATCGGTTATTTTTTGATGCAAAATATATCATTTCAAACTCAACGACTTAAAATTTATCAATCATTTTATTTGCCCGTATTTCTGTGGGTCAGCATTTTAAGCCAGTTCAGCTGGGCGGTTCTTCTGGTGGGGTCCAATAACATGACTGCAGTCATCTGGTGGATCCACTGGGGTTGGTCTAGGGAACCTCCTTGGTGGCTTATCTCTGGGTGTCATCCTAGCCCTGACTTCTTCATGTGTCAGGTTCAGGGCAGAAAGGGAAGACAGACATCAAAGGGCAAGTGTAAGCCTCTGTTTGCAATATATTTGCTGATGTCCCATTGGCTAAAGCAAGTCACATAGCCATAGGGGCACGAGGGCCTCTCAGGGGCACGGATTCAGGGAGGGGAGATCCACTAGGAGGGTCATAACTGTGACAATGTGCCACTGATGGTATTAACTGAGCATATTTCTATCCAGTTGGACAACAATTCCCAAAGAGGAGGACTACCATAGGTGCTTATTTATCATGTTCTATTCTAGATATTGGTTAATGATTTCAACAAAGGAAATGAAATATAATTGTAATTTTGACCATGACATAAAACTAGATGAATAATATAATTCCTGAAGATAACTTTGGTAGTTTGGATCTCTTGGACTAAACCAATAAAAAAATCAATATATTAGTGTTAAATGAGAAGTCCTACACATATGTTAGTAAAATAAATTGTGGTCAGGCAGTATTGAGAGGCATATGAAACAATATGGAGGTTTTATTTGATACCAAATTTATGAGAGGTTACAGTGATCAAGAGCAATTGATAGAAACATAGTTCACAGGTCATGGAAAATAACAGTTCCGCAGAACAAAATATTCTCAGTGGATTGTGTTCATTTCTGGGTGAAAATTTGTAGAAGGACATGGAACGAGGGAAAATTAGAAGGTGACTGGTGTGAGAGCATACAAATATGATCTCCTGGAGAGAAAACTGATGGAGTATTTGCTCTACAGAGAAGAGAGCTAAAGACTTAAAAGAAGACACAAAATCCATCCTAATACTTAGAAGAACTGTCAAGGAGAAGAAAGCTCTAGAGGGTAAAAACAGGATCAGTGGGAGGAAGTTGTTTGTAGATGGACTTTAGCTCAAACGAATGTGTGGTACTGTAACAAACAAGTTGTCCAACAAGAATGTGGTGTCTTACAAGTTAATGATCTCTCTCCTTGGAAGCTCAAGCAGAGTCTGGAACACTGAGATGGTATAGAAGGGATTCTGGTGGAGTCCGAGATTCAACAAGGCTCACTTTCTCCCTTTCCCATATTTTCACTTATTAAATTAAATAGCATTTTCCTTCATTACTATCCTTTTTATTGCTGGGGTGCTCTTTAAAAGTTATAAGAGTTATGAGTTTTCTTTTTGGTTAATACAACAAAACCATATTTAAAAAAAAGTCCCCCTTCCTTTGGCCAACTGCCAAACCTCTTTTTCTTTTCTTTTCTCTTCTCTTCTCTTTTCTTTTTTTTTTTTTTGGCATTCAGGGCCTGCTTGGCCAATATTGTGTGAAGATAGCTTAGTCTTTAGATTTCTATTAACAATTTTTTTTAATTTTTAATTTTTTAGAGAGAGAGAGAGAGTAGAAGCAGGGGAAAGGAGCAGAGGGAGAAAGAGAGGATCTGAAGCAGGCTCTATGCTCAGCATGGAGCCCAATGCAGGGCTCAATCCCATGACCCTGGGATCATGACCTGAGCTGAAGTCGAGAGTCAGAGGCTCAACCAACTGAGCCACTCAGCCAGGCGGCCTGTCTTTAGATTTTTTAAATACCTGTGTTCTCATCCTGGGTATGTCTTTTGTTAGCCATTTTGGTTTCCTTTTCTAAAAAAATGAGGACAGTGGTACTTACTATGGGCTAAGTGAGATAACTCATGTAAAGTGCCTAGTATATAAAGTCCAATAAATGTTGATGTTCCTCCATCAATGCCCAGGACATGCTGCCCTCCATGACACAGCTTTATTTCAATTACACAGTAGTATTCTTCTCCTCTGGTGATCCTAGAATAGTGGGCCATATCTCAGTTTGCGAGGACATTCTTGGCTCATGCATGCTGTCACAGCATAATTATTAATAGCATCCCGTTTTGCCCTCAAGTGTCCGATTTTGACAAGTCATGGGATCATCCTACCTAGAACTTCCTCAGCGCCTTCTGTAGGGCATCTTTCAGTTCCTTGTTCCGCATACTGTAGATCAAAGGGTTTAAAATGGGAGTGATGAAGGTGTAGACCACGGACACCACCCGGCCCATCTCAGGAGAGTAGCTGGAACTGGGAGACAAGTATATAAAGCTGGTGCAGCCATACTGCAGGAGGACCACTAAGATGTGCGAGGAGCAGGTGGAGAAGGCTCGGTGGCGCCCTTCTGCTGACCGGATCCGTAAAATGGCTGCCACGATGAAGACGTAGGAGATGGAGATTAATGAGAGTGGGACGCTTAGGACGATGAAGCTGACGATGTACAGGGCAGTCTTGTGAATGTGTGTGTCTGCACAGGCCAGGCGCATGACAGCAGGCATGTCACAGTAGAAGTGGTAAATCTCATTGTTGTTGCAGAATGGGAGACAGAAGATCAAAATAGTCAGTGGCAGCGACAGCAGGAACCCCAGCACCAGGGACCCTACCACCAGCTCCACACACAAGGGCCAGCTCATGACGTGGGTGTATCGTAGAGGGTAACAGATTGCTACAAACCGGTCATAAGCCATGACTGCAAGCAGGACACAATCAGCTCCACCCAGGAAGACAAAGAAAAACATTTGGGCCCCACAGCCAGGGATGGAAACAGGAGTCCTGCCCATTGAAAGAAGGTTCGCCAAGGCCAGTGGGGCAATGGAAGATGTATAGAAGATTTCCCGAACTGCCAGGTTCGCCAGGAAAAAGTACATGGGGATGTGGAGGGAGTGGTTGATCTGGACAATGACTGCAATTGTGGTGTTTCCGCTGAGGCTGATCAGGTACATTGTCAGGAAGGCCACAAAAATCCCTACTTGTACCTTAGGGTCAGCTGAAAATGGACGAAAGAAGAATTGTATCTTTGCAGTTTTATTTATTTCTTCCATGGGTAGTGTGCTGGATCTAGAAAAAGGAAAGATGACATGTGTCTCTAGGTACCTCCCATTTAATGTGACACAGTCACATCCCCTGTTTAATGTTAGAGCACTTTCTGAGGTACCTCAGTGGTTATGGGCACCCTTTCATTTCAGAGCAAATCGTGGAATATTATAATTTACACATATGCTACTCCTCTCATTTCTTCCTCTACCCTGAAGAGGAGGACTGAGAAATCCTCCATGGTGGCGATTTTGATGCTCTTTGCTTTGATTCTGGTGCCTAGCACCATGTCCAATACAGGAAGCTTTCCAAGAAGTATTTACTGAATGAATGAATGAATAAAGTCAGCTTAAAGTTCAAAGTTACAAAATGGATAAAACAGGGTATTAACTCATCATGGGAAACTCAAAGCAAAAACATTTTCGGAAAGTTTAATTGGATGTAGGTTATAATTTAAAGAGACTTGTGGTCCTGGTGTGCTGTGATATTACAGCACACACTGTAATTTAGCTCGACACCTAGAAACATTGATTCAGCCTGCTTTCTCTCCTTTCTTCAATTTGTTCCTAAATGCTGATAGTTTGTCCTTCAAAAATTTCTCATATCTATTGCTTTGGTTCTTTTCCACTGCCCCAGTCATTTCTATCCATTGTTATCTTACATTTGGGTTCTTGCGATAGCCTCCTGTGTAATCTCCCATTTTCCTTCCTCTTCCCGTTATCATCCATCCTGTTCTCCATTATCACATTACCCACCTACTTAGTCATTTTCAGTGCCTTCCCATTGCCTAAATGACCTTCATGCTCCTCTGCTGATGATTCCAGTGTCTCTTGGACTTGACTGTTTTAGGCTAATCCCACCATGGCCTCAATTATCCCTGTCATGTACTATGGAGTCTACTCATTGGCTTCTTCTCCATCATTCTTCTTTGTGCTTCACATACTTCTGTTCTCCTTCCAGTTAGAAATCTCATCATCTCTCTTTTGCCTAATCCAAATCCTGTTCAGCTTTCAAATTCTAAGTCATGTTCTTCTTTTCATGGTCTTCCTAGGTCACTCCAGTTAAAAAAAAGTCCCTCTCTCCTTTCCCTGAAATTCTATGTTTCTCTGAGTGTTATGATTTTAGTGCTAGTACACTGTCTTTTATTATATCCAGTTCCAAATTATATTCTATGTTCCCTGAGGACAGAGGATGCGTCTTATGACAAATTGTCATTTATTCCATGTTAAGTGGTAGGCATGGTGGAAAATGATTTAGGTGTATTAGGTCACTTAGTCCACAAAGCCATTTTAAGAGGCCTGTACTATTATCATCCCATTTTACAGATGAAGACAGAGGCTTAAAGAGGTTAAGAAATGTTTTGAAGTCACGCAGGTAGAAAGTGAGAGAGGAAGGATTTGAATACAGTCTATTTGACCACAAAAGTCTCGTGCTTGATTTTGGTTCATACCATACTGCCTCCTTCTATACTACTTTATATTTTCTAAATGGCTTTGTTATTTGATTATATTTTCATCCATAGGTAGAACTCTAGATGGTCAATGGTAAAAAGAGCACCTAAGATCTGAGAACAAAAATGTTAGATTACAGTATTTTCAGATTTGAAAAACATGATTACAATCTAGACTGTTGTTTTATTGAGTAAATGCTGCCCATAACAATGTAACAAAAAGAATCTCCTTTCTTTCTCTTATGAGGAGCAGGGAGAAAGGATTTGGTTAAAAACTATGATGTTTGGGTGAAGACGGAGGAGAGTGGTTTAATTCATCCTTCACGAGAGACAACATGGAAACGAAGAGAAGGTCTTCTGTGGCCCAGGCCCCAGAGTCCTGAGTGATGTCCAAAGGGTCTCCATAGGAGCCTGAAGTTTTAATATCCTGTCTTCTGGTGGCTAAGAGTCTAGTCCCAAAACCAACACAGTAGCTTTGTATTGAACCAAACCTATTCAGGTGAATACAAATGAATAACTCAATTCATAAGAAGGACACTAGAGATGGAAATTCCAAATGGTGCCTTCTGTTCATTTGTTTTCTCAGTTACCACCTCCTTGGGCACAGGAAGTCTTGGGCATAAATCCACCTAATTTCCTCAAAGCACTTGAGTCTAAATGCAATGTATAGGCTGCATTGGCTTCATTTCATTACAAGGTCTAGAAAAGGGAACAGGAAATCAAACATAGAGAAATACTATGAAATCCAGGGTTCTGAATAAGAAATCCAAGTGCCACATTATCCAGTTTCCTATCTAACTATTCTCTTCATTTCTTTCTGCAAATTTCCCCACCCATGGTAGTCTCTTCATTGTGAGAAGATAAAGATGTAAGTTAGGTTCTATCTGGAAGCTATATGAATTGTAGGTTATATGAAGTGCTTTCGTTATTGCAAAGAAGAAACCAAGTAGACACATTTCAAAAGATGGTCTTGATATTTCTTTCAGATACTCCTTCTATATGATGCCAAAATATTGAACCAAATGTTGGGCATCGTGCAAATAAATAACTGAAAGCTTTACTGACTATTCTTTATATAAATCCTGAGGGATAGTGGTGGTTATTTGTATCTATGCATGCTTCCGAAACCATATTCCGGGTGCCTGGGTGGCTCAGTCAGTTTAGCGTCTGACTCTTGATTTCAGCTCAGGTCACTATCTCACAGTTTGTGGGTTTGAGCCCTGTGTCGGGTTCTGTGCTGGCAGCGTGGAACCTGCTTGGGATTCTCTCTCTCCCCACCCCGCCCCGTCCCTCCCCTACTCATGCTTTTTCTCTCTCAAAAACAAATAAACAAACTTAAAAAAAAAAATGTGTATATTCTACAATCTACAGGGTACAAAGCTATGTCCAGGACAAAAATGAAGTCCCAGAATCAAGATGGTGCAGCTTTCTGAAAAGGTAAATTTTGTTAAAAAAAATTAAAAAAAAAAAAGGTCAATTTTACCTTGAAAATTTTTGCAAAATTATTTCATGTAAAAAAAAGTGGAGATAGTATACAGAGAAGGAAGATCTGCATGAATTTTGGGAGATTAAAAACAAGATTTCCAGGAGATTTATTACTTGTGGCTGCTCGCCAAGTCCTTACGAATATAAATTGTTTCTCATGTTAATTAATTAGTACTTAAATAGAAAAGCTTTAGATGTACTGATTTAGACCATAGATTGGCTATTACCCAATGAAAAATAATTTTCCAGACTTCCCAAATATACAGTCTTGATTTGGAAAGTCTCCTCCCTTATTATTCAAAAGAAAACAACTCAAGTAGTAGTCACCATTTTCTAAGATAAGTGAGGCTCAGAGAAAACACTCAGGGGATAGCTAGTCTTTGGAAAGATGGTTTATCATCTCCTGAGACTGTTTACCATCAGACAATGAAGAACATGGCTCCACGAGTTCTCCACGAATTGTCCTTCATGTAATTCCTGTCCGGGTTGATTAGTGGCCATAAAAGGTCATAGATGCCCACAGAATCAGAGCTCTGGCACATTATCTGGTCCATCTCTTCCAAAGAGATTGCTCGACTTATCCAAGCATTTTTAAATTCATTATTTAAACATGCAAGGCACTGCAGGGGATGCAAAGATGATTGGGATGTCATCTGTTCTGTGCAGTCATAGGGACAAGACTGTTGGCCAGATTTCCCCTTATTCTTGTTGTGTTTAAAACACTTTTGCATCCCCCCCCTTGTCAGTTTCCCTCAATTAAAATTGTAGGCAACATTTAAAATAAGGGCTGAAAAGTTAGTTAAAAGGTGGTCTTTTCACTAAGTCAGTAAACTGCCTCTTTGGTTAGACAACTAGAACTTAGGAAAATGCGTATATAAAACAAGCATATAATTTGGGGGAGATGATCCTTCCAAGAAATATGTTACAGAGGAGGCTATGCTGGAGTTGAATGACGTGCATTCAAATTCCAGCTTTCTACTTAATAGTTTTGTGATCTTGCTAAGTCACTTGCTCTCTCTAAGAGAGAGAATTCCATTTGCTCAGAATAACAGCTCACTTTTTTACAAGAATGTTTTGAGGTGAAAATGGAGCAATGTCCATAAAAGAACCTACTGGGATGCATGGCAGTGTATAAAGTATAGCGATTCATTGATTCCTTCCATTATCTATCTTGAGACTGAGAAAGATTTAAATTGCTGGGTAGAATGCCTGGCAGGTGTATCTAATATTTTTGGGGAAATCTTTTACACACCTCTGGTTCCATTTGTAGTTTCCTATGTCACCTTATATTGCATAATTCCTCTTTGAATAGAATGAGCAGTGGCCACTGTCTCAGAAATTAGTTGTTACTATTAAAAGATAGCTTATATAGAATGTCTTGACTTCAGGTTTATCTGGCCTATTTGACCTACAATGGCATATCTATTAGCACAAAGTTGGACTCACCTACAGAGGAAGATGAACTCTTAACTTGGGAGTTTTGATCATAGGATGAACAGAGAAGGAAGAACAATGTTATAACCATCATTCACAGGACAAAAACCCTGTTTGAAGCATAGTGTTCGTGGTTTCTGGAGATACTCATACCAGCTGGGAGATCTATTCGTAATGATTCAAAGAAAATGTCCCAATGTCAGATGTACCAAACAAAAGATATATTTGTCCTTACAAGACATTATTGAATAACATTTTCTATATGTCTGAATATATGTGAATTTCATATATGAACTTATGAAGTCATAAGTATCATTCATAAAATGAAATTCAGATTTCATATCCATTTATATATCTCAAGAGATTAGATACCTAAAGAGACTCTACTCTGGAAGAGTCTTTTGTGAGAATTTTCTGGCAGCAGCATCTGGAAAGGAGAAATGCCATTGTGGTATTGCTTTACTCAAATATGTTGAATCATATGGAATTTGTTTCTGAAAACCAATAATGGTAGCATTTAGGCAATTTCACATGATTCAACATAATACTTTTACAAGCATATTTTGAATATGTCAAAGGAAATATTCAGGTATTTAACCAAAAGTTATTCTCCTACTGCATACCAATGGGCAACATTTATTGGGCACTCATACACTGTGCTAATCATTTTTCAGGGATCATTTCACTTAAGTGGTCCTTCAGTGAATATTCAACAGATACTTTTATTGTACAAACTTTTTAGATGAAGAAATTCAGGCTTCTGGGTTTGACGAACTTGCTCAGCTGTTAAATGGCAAAGTAGCACTTAATTCTTAGGTCAATCTGGAAGCAAGTCTAAGCTTCTACCATTCAAATAAACTGTACAGGGGCGCCTGGGTGGCTCAGTAGGCTAAGTGACCAACCCTTGATTTAGGCTTAGGTCATGATCTCATGGTCCGTGAGATCAAGCCCCGAATTGGGCTTCGTGTTAACAGTGCAGAGCATGCTTGGGATTCTCTCCCTCTCTCTCTCTGCCCCTCCCCATACTCTCCCCCTCTGTCTCTCTCACACACAATAAATAAATAACCTTTAAAAATAAAAAAGAAAATGCAACTGTACACACTGAGCAATGCACTATATGTGTAAGGCTGAATGTTATGTGTCCTAGAGAGACAAAATTTTTAATTTTTTAAAGTTTATTTATTTTGAGAGAGAGAGAGAGAGAGAGAGAAATCACAAGCAGGGGAGGGGAAGAGAGAGGGAGAGAGAGAATCCCAAGCAGGCTCCATACTATCAGCATGGAGCCCAATGTGGGACTCAGTCTCACGACCACAAGATCACAACCTGAGCCAAAATCAAGACTTGGATGCTTAACTGACTGAACCACCCAGGTGCCCCCCAAATTTTTAAATTCCAATTGTCCACTGTCAACAAAACTATTTCACTGGAAAGTGATGTGTCACAAGACTTCCTCAGTTTATTACAAGTCAATGCTCAGTCCTCTAATTTGTAATCTCTCTCCTTTCCTTTTTGCTCCTCCTTTACTTCCTCTTCACCCACTACCCATTTAATCAACAATATTTACCTTAATAAACCCTTTAAAAAACGTTTGTTAAGGCTCTACTTTATGTAAGGCATAGCTCAGGTGTCTGGGAAAAGGAGGAAACGTGTAGAGAATGAGAGAGGTCAGTGTTCAAAGAGTTCAAAATTGAATGAGAGCAGTAAAAATAGTAAAAGTCAAATTCACTTAAGTATTCTCATGAAAGGATAACATGCCGGGCACACAGGCATATCTCTGTGCAATAATGTCTTTTGAAAAATGCATGTAATTAGAATTACCTTTTAATGCATAAGGGGATTCTCAATGTGAAGGATCCTCCTTGTAATTCCTTTAATAATAGAAATGAATGTTTCCTAATTTTTTGGCTTCTGTAAGTTTGAAGTTTGGAGTGATGGATTTTTTTAAACTAGAGGAAGCCTTAAAAGTACTGACATCTGTATGTTTCAGTGCTAATTAGCGGTGAACTCTTAATCTGATCTAGAGTATGATCCCTTGATCTTTTTGGACAGAAGCTCCTTCTTGCCACTCAGCAATTTGAAGAGCATGGATTTTACAGTATGTATTCTTGAGTTCCCCTGAAACTGTCGTGTGTAAAACATTGGTTCTTCTTAGGAACTGGACTTTGACTCTTTCTCTGAAAGGCTCCGTCCTTAGCTTCTCTTCCCTGGCCAGTGTCTACCACAAGGCTTGGCTTTTACAAGCTAGGGATTTTCCTAATCTTCTCAAATCTGGTGTCTGGGAGGAGATTCTTACCTTATGCTGGACTCATGTGGACTGTAAGCCATTGCAGATTTACTTGGATCCTTTGCCAAACACTGAGAACCCCAGGAATCTGCCCCTAGGTCCTTCTGTCCTCAGAGGATCCCCAGGCAGGTATGCTGATCACTTCTAGATTCATAGATCTGGCTGATTCAGGACACTAGGTTAAAACACTTCTCAAACTCAACCTGATTCCTATCTGATCAACTCTTAGCCTGAAGATATGTTCCACCCTGCCTTTTTCTTCTTTGTATAAGGTAACGTCTGGGCTTTACTTGCTACATCTCTGTAGTCTAAAACTTACCTTTGAAGTTCCCCTGATATTCAGACTCGAAATTATCATCCAGTAAGGACATTCATAACTAATCTGGCTAAAGCGACATTCTTGGTCCCCTGAGATGACTGAGGTGTGCCTGGGAAGCAGAAAGCAACACGATTAAATACAGTGTTCCTTAAAAATTAAAATTGCATCAGGATTATTCCACTGGTACATCTTCCCTGAGGGTCATCTTTTAGTAACTTGTTGGTAAGTTCAATGATGAAGTCAGTTGGGGAAAGAAAAATTATTATTTTCACTTGATTTACCTTGAAATCATGTTTTTAAAAAGATCACTTCTACATGCAGCATTTTCTTTTCTTTTCTTTTTTTTAGTGGGGAGGGCATATTTTGCAATATCCTCTGCTCTCTTTGCTTCTGGAAAAGCAATTTCTCCTAATTTTACTTTATAGTTCTGATTTTTAAAAATAGCTTTTTTGCTTTAAAATTTTTTAAATATTTATTTATTTTTGAGAGAGAGAGAGACAGAGAGAGAATGAACGGGAGAGGGGCAGAGAGAGAAGGAGACACAGAATTAGAAGCAGGCTGCAAGCTCCAAGCTGTCGGCACAGAGCCAGACTAGGGGCTTGAACTCAAGAACTGTGAGAGCATGACCTGACCCAAAGTTGGATGCTTAACTAACTGAGCCACCCAGGCAACCCTGCTTTTTTTTTTTTTTAATGTTTATTTTTTTATTTTTGTGTGAGAGAGTGCAAGGGGGGCTGGGGCCGAGAGGGACGGGGACGGAGGACCCAAAGGAGGCTCTGTGCTGACAGCAGCGAGCCTGATGCAGAGCTTGAACCCACCAACCGTGAGATCATGACTGGAGCCAGAAGTTGGACACTCAACAGGCTGAGCACCCAGGCGCCCCTTTATATTTCTGATTTTACTTCTTAGTCTATTTTGCTGGCTTCTTCTCTTTCCCTAACTTCCCCTCGAGGTGGGTCTTGGTCCTAGGTCCTCTTTTCTTATTTATTTTATTTTATTTTTTTTGCAAATGGTTCAGTTTCTTTAGGCTTTAAATACAGACAACAGGCTGATGACTCTCAAATGTGTTATTTCCAGCCAACCTCACCCCTGAACTCCAGACTTGTATATTCACTGTCTACTTGACATCTCTATTGCATCACTGATGAGTATCTCCTGTTTCACATATCTAAAACCAGAGCCTCCACTCACCATCTACTTGGGTGTTGAACCATTCAAATCCTGACCTTAGTCTCTCAGTAATATTTGTTGAGATTAATGAATAATGATGCTTCATTCAAATTCATCCAAAGACATGGTTTTCTTTCAGTGTCCCCTGGAGAAATGAGGGACCATCTAGAGTTCTTTTTTTATTTATTTTTATTTTTTATTTTTATTTAATTTATTTTTTTAATTTACATCCAAGTTAGTATATAGTGCAACAATGATTTCAGGAGTAGATTCCTTAATGCCCCTTTACCCATTTAGCCCATCCTCCCCTCCCACAACCCCTCCAGCAACCCTCTGTTTGTTCTCCATATTTAAGAGTCTTTTATGTTTTGTCCCCCTCCCTGTTTTTATATTATTTTTGCTTCCCTTCCCTTATGTTCCTCTGTTTTGTATCTTAAAGTCCTCATATGAGTGAAGTCACATGCTATTTGTGTTTCTCTGGCTAATTTCGCTTGGCATAATACCCTCTAGTTCCATCCACGTAGTTGTAAATGGCAAGACTTCATTCTTTTTGATTGTTGAGTAATACTCCATTGTGTGTGTGTGTGTGTGTGTGTGTGTGTATATATATATATATATATATATATATATATATATATAACATGTATAGAACATGTATATATCTACATCTTCTTAACCAACTGAGCCACCCAGGTGCCTCGTATACCACATCTTCTTTATTCATTCACCCATCAATAGACATCTGGGCTCTTTCCATACTTTGGCTATTGTTGATAGTGCTACTATAAACATTGGGATGCATGTGCTCCTTTGAAACAGCATACCTGTATCCCTTGGATAAATACCTAGTAGTGCAATTGATGGGTTGTAGGGTAGTTCTATTTTTAATTTTTTGAGGAAGCTCCATACTGTTTTCCAGAGTGGCTGCACCAGTGTGCATTCCCACCAGCAGTGCAAAAGAGATCCTCTTTCTCTGCATCCTTGCCAATGTCTGTTGTTGCCTGAGTTGTTAATGTTAGCCATTCTGACAGGTATGAGGTGGTATCTCATTGTGGTTTTGATTTGTATTTACCTGAGGATGAGTGATGTGGAGCATTTTTTCATGTGTCGGTTGGTCATCTGGATGTCTTCTTTGGAGAAGTGTCTATTCATGTCTTTTGCCCATTTCTTCACTGGATTATTTGTTTTTTGGGTGTTGAGTTGGATAAGTTCTTTATAGATTTTGGATACTAACCCTTTATCTGATATGTCATTTGCAAATATCTTCTCCCATTCTGTCAGTTGCCTTTTAGTTTTGCTGATTGTTTCCTTTGCTGTGCAGAAGCTTTTTATTTTGATAAGGTCCCAATAGTTCACTTTTGCTTTTGTTTCACTTGCCTCTGGAGATGTGTTGAGTAAGAAGTTGCTGTGGCCAAGGTCAAAGAGGTTTTTGCCTGTTTTCTCCTCGAGGATTTTGATGGCTTCCTGTTTTAAATTTAGGTCTTTCATCCAGTTTGAGTGTATTTTTGTGTATGGTGTAAGAAAGTGGTCCAGGTTCATTCTTCTGCATGTCGCTGTCCAGTTTTCCCAAAACCCCTTGCTGAAGAGACTGTCTTCATTCCACTGAATATTCTTTCCTGTTTTGTTAAAGATTAGTTGGCCATACATTTGTGGTTCCATTTCTGGGTTCTCTACTCTGTTCCATTTATCTGAATGTCTGTTCTTGTGCCAGTACCATACTGTCTTGATGATTACAGCTTTGTAATACAGCTTGAGGTCCGTAGAGCTCTTTTTTTTAAAGGTCATTTATGACATTGTGGAATGAGAAGGGAGTTTAGAGGATATTTAATGGTTCCATCTCTAATCCCCATATCTCAAAAGGCCTTCAAGATTATTAATGGAGGGAGTGCCTGGGTGGCTCAGTCGGTTAAGCATCAGAGTTTGGCTCAGGTCACGATCTCGTGGTCTGTGGGTTCAAGTCCCACATCAAGCTCTGTGCTGACAGCTTGGAGACTGGAGGCTATTTCAGATTCTATGTCTCCCTCTCCCTCTGCCCCTCTCCCTCTCACACTCCGTCTCCCTCTGTCTTTCTCTCCCTCTCTCTCTCTCAAAAATAAATAAACATTAAAAAAGATTACTAATGGAGTTTCTAAGGTAATTTTAATGTTTCAAAAGGCCTAACATGTCATACATTTTCCCGGGATAATTTTATATTATTATTATTATTATTATTATTACTGTTATTATTATTACTTGTGTTTTTGTTTATTTAGAAGATAGAGTTAGGTAGGTAGTAATTTTTAAAACATGGGGTTTGGAGGCAGTATATATAAGAATGGCTCAAAGAGTAGGTCTAAATTCAGACAGATTTGGTTTCAAACCTTGGCTCAGCCAAGGGCTGGATGTGTGCCTTTGGGTAAGTGAGTTAAACTTTCTAAGCCTTACTTACCTCACCTGCAAAGTGGGAATGATAGTACTGCTTCTCGCTCATAGAGTGGTTGCGGAGATTGAATGAGATAATGCCCGTGCAGTGTTTATCATGTTACCTAACCCTTTCTTAGCTTTAAAATCATGACGGTGGGGTTCATGGAGAAAACACTGTAAAATTCATGTGGTGCAGAGAATGTTGAGAGCTACTGATTTTATTCATCCTGACTTCCAGATAGCTATCCCTAATATTTTATGTCCCAGCTAAAATTGAACAATAAAAGTTGTATATATTTGAGGTATATAACGGGATGTTTTTAGACCAGGTATACCTTGTGAAATGAAAACTGCAATCAAGCCAATTCATGTATCCATCTCCCCTTAGAGTCACTTTTTTCTTTTTGTGGTGAGAATACTTCATATCCACTCGCTTAGAAAAGTTCACATATACAATGCATTATTATTAGCTGTACTCACCGTGTTGTACAGGGGGTCTCCGGAACCTGTGCATCTTATAACTGGAAGCCTTGGCCAGCATCTCCCCATTTCCCACACTCCCCAACCCTTCGTAACCACCCTCTACTGGGTGTCTGTGAGTTCAATGTATTTTAGAGTCTACATAGAAGTGTTACGATTTGGCATTTGTTTTTCTCTGTTTGGCTTATTTCACTTAGCAAAATCTCTAGGTTAATCCGTGTTGTCACAAATGGCAGCATTTTCTTCTTTCTCTTGCCTAATTACTCTGGCTAGGACTTCCAGTGGTACGTTCAATAGAAATGGCAAATAATAAATTTATGTGCAGAGCTACTGAAAAGTTATTTGATGTATTTCAGCAGAGATTCTTTTTTTTAAGTTTATTTATTTATTTTGAGAGAGAGGGAGAAGGAGGGAGAGAGAGAGTGCATGAGTGGGGGAGGTGCTAGAGAGAGAGAGGGAGAGGATCCCAAGCAGGCTCTGTGCTGTCAGCATGGAGCCTGACACAGGGCTTGATCCCATGAATGGTGAGATCATGACCTGAGCCGACATCAAGAGTTGAATACTTAACCGATTGACCCACCCAGGTGCCCCTCAGCAGAGATTCTTTATAAAACCTCTGAGTGAAATGGGAATAGAAATAAACTGCTTAAATATATTATAGTTAATTTTTATCTATTCTGTAAATATTTACTGAGTGCTTATTGTGTGCCAGAAACTGGGAGTACCATGGCAGATAAATCAGGGACGATTTCTGCTCTTGTGCTGACATCATTGAATGCTATTTTATTTTTATTTTTTAAATTTTTTTTAGCATTTATTTGTTTTTGAGAGACAGAGTGTGAGCAGAGGAGGGGCAGAGAGTGAGGGAGAGAATCCCAAGCAGGCTCCAGGCTCCAAGCTGTCAACACAGAGTCTAACGCAGGGCTCAAACTCATGAACCGGGAGATCATGACCTGAGCTGAAGTCAGACGCTTAACCGACTGAGCCACCAGGTGCCCCAAATGCTATTTCTGATGTAGGCAACTCTTCTAAGTACATCACAGGTATCACTATGCACAATTACATCATGAAGGAGGTGCCATGATTATCCTCATTTTTCAGATAAGGAAACTGAGGACCAAGATGTTGAGTAACTTATCCAAGGTCATGTAACTAGCAAGCGACAGCTCAAAATTCAAACCTATGCTGTCCCTAAGCAGGGATCGTCAAAGTAGGGTCTATAGGTCATATCTGTGGGCTGCTGGGTTTTGTAAATGATGTTTTATTGGCGCACAGCCATCTTTATTCCTCTCCCTGTTGTCTGCCTGCTTTCGTGTGGCCCCAGCAAAGTTGAGCAGTTGTGACAGAGGCCGCCGCATGGCCCACAACGCCTCAAACAGATGCTCCCTGGGACTTCGCAGAAAACGCTTGCCAACTCATGCCACAGAGGCTGCCACTTCCTATGAAAAACTGTATTGAAATCTCACAGTGGGTAGCATTATAAATGGTGGATTAAGTAAACCATGTTCACAAGGTCTCAGGTGTTAAACGGGACTCTCAGTATCACCATGGTTAATCAACACTTTGCAGGTTCTGAATAATGCAGCAAGACCAGAAAATAAAATAATTGGTCTCAGATGGTATGATTTTACCCCCGGAAACTGCAAGGAATTCTCAGTTTAGAACTTCTATATGTGTAGTGGTCTGGGGTGGGACCTGAGAGTCTGTACTTGGATCAGGCTCCCAGCTGATGCTGATTCTGCTGATCCCCGTATCATACTTTGAACACCAGTGTATTTATTGCCAACACGTGGTCTAGGGTGTTGCTTTGAAGTCCTTCAAACTGGGTTCTATTCCTAGCGGTCCCTCTTTTAAGATACCTAATTTTGGTCAGATTATTTACTCTGGAAGCCCCAGTTTCATCATCTGTGAAATGGAGGTAATCGTGGGTAATAACACGTGTGACGTCCTCAGCAGAAAATCTGCCCGTAGTAAGTATCCAGTAACTGTCAGCTCTATTAATATCTCTTACAGGTCAAATTTCCTTTGGATTTCTACTTTGACAACCCATGGGAATCCAGAGGGCAGTAGGAAATTTCCAAGCTACTTATTCTTTACAAAGCCGGTCAGATAAAGTAAACAGTTGGAGAGGAGAGCCACATATTTTTTTTCTCACATCTAGACAGACCTCCATATAATTGAGCTTTGAGGGGAGGAAGAAAGAGGGGTGCACATAAGGAGCTGGGTGAGTTGGATTCTGGGGCCACTAGTCATTCCATTGGCAGATCCAGCCTCCTGACCATCTCCCTGCCTCTTCTCTTCTTTCTACTATGTTCTCTGCATCAGAGCTGAGTGACCTTGTTCCAATACAAGGGCCAGCGTATATCTCTCCTTAAAAGCTCTAGTGGTTTCCCATAACACTTACAATGGAATCCAGACTTCTAACTGTGGCCCTCAACCCTGTGTGATTTGTGGCCCCCTTCCTCTGACGTCCTCTTTCCTTTTTCCCCATCACTGACTCCTTTCCACCCCTCCATCCACATTGCTATTCTCGTGGTTTACTAAACCAGTCATAAAATCCCTGCCTCAGGACCCTTGCATGTGCTAATGCTTCTCCCCAGAATGCTCTTTCCCTACTGTTTATTTTGACATATTCCAGCGGCCTTGTAAAAACTATTTTATTTTACTTTTTATTGTGATAGGAATATTTAACATGAAATCTACCCTTTGAAAGATTTTTTTGTGGGGGCACCTGGGTGGCTCAGTCAGTTGAGCCTCCAACTCTTGATTTCAGCTCAGGTAATGATCTCACAGTTTGTGGGCTTGAGCCCCCCATCAGGCTCTGTGCTGACAGTGCTGAGCCTACTTGGTATTCTCTCTCTCCCTCTCTCTCTGCTCCTCCCTGCTTGTGCTCTCTCTCTCTTTCTCTCTCAAAATAAAAAAATAAACTTAAAAAAAATATTTTTTGTGCATGTGATTTAAACAATTTGGGGGCACCTGGGTGCCTCCGTGGGTTAAGTCTCTGACTCCAGCTTAGGTCATGATTTCACGGTTCGTGAGTTTGAGTCCCACGTTGGACTCTGTGCTGACAGCTCAGAGCCTGGAGCCTGCTTCAGATTCTGCGTCTCCCTGTCTCTCTCTCTGCCCCTTCCCTGCTCAGGCGCGTGTACTCTCTCTCTCTCAAAAATAAATAATCCTCAAAAAATTAAAAAAAAATTTTTAATTGAATTAAAGGTGACTTATATTATATTGGTTTCAGGTATACCACACAATGATTCGGCAATTATATGCACTGGAGAATACTCACTGTGATAAGTGTAGTTACCATCTGTCACCCTAGAAAGTTATCACAATCTTATGGACTATAATCCTCTTGCCGTACTTACGTCCCTGTGACTTATTTATTTTATAACTGGAGGTTTGTACTTCAAATCCTCTTTATCTATTTAGTGTACAATATAGTATCATTAACTATAGGCATGATGTCATACAGCAGATTTCTAGAAGGTAATGATCTTGCACCTGCTTTTTTCGTTTACACTTTCAGGCCTCCATTCACGGCACTTCCCCAGAGGGGTCTTCCTCGACTCCTTTAGTGGAAGTTGCCCACCCCCACCCCACCGCTCTGCTGTATCTTCCACATGCACTTAGCATTCTCTGAAATTACATGATTAATTTTTTTTTCTCGTTTCTTGTCTGTTCTTTCTCGCGAGGATATAAACTTCATCAGGTCAAGGACGTTTCCTCTCCTGTTCACTGCTCTATCTCCACTTTCCACATCAGTGTCTGGGACCAGAGTAGGCAGGTGCTCAATAAAATAAATGTCAGCTAAATGGACTCAGTGAGGACTCCTGTGAAGGGAGGACAGGACGTGGTTAACATCAGGCTCCGGCATCCCTCAGGAGAGGTTTCGGGAGACTCTGGCAGTCCGGCCTCCCTGGCATCTGAATGATGTGGACTGTTTGCAAGCTCTGAAGGAAATAAATGCTTTAAGATCCCGCTGCTAACTTACCCTCCCAGTGATTTTCAACCTGCCTGAGGTAGGTTTTGGCTTTTGTTTAGAAAAAGCCTCTCTGGTGATGGGTTCCCTCCTTTTTATTTAGAAAACACTTTAAAAAAATTTAGGTGATTAGACAATGTACAAAAAGTTTGCGAAAACCATGCAAACATACTCATTTCTGTTAACAGCACATATTTATAACTGTCTCTGGTCTCTCTCTTTTTTTAATGTTTATTTATTTGTTTTTTGAGAGAGAGAGAGACAGACAGAGCACAAGCAGGGGAGGGGCAGAGAGAACAGGAGAGGAGACACAGGATCCAAAGTAGGCTCCAGGCTCTGAGCTGACAACAGAAAACCTGATGTGGGACTCGAACTCATGAACCATGAGATCATGACCTGAGCTGAAGTCGGATGCTTAACCAACTGAGCCGCCCAGGTACCCCAGCTGTCTATGGTGTCTTATGGCTTTGGTCCAGTTATAAAGTTTCACGGTGTTGTGATTGTGGTGGATAGGGTACTTAGCCTTCTTTGTTTATATTTCAAACGACAGCCCTCAATTCACACTTCCCATTTTTTAACACTGTCTTCTCTATTCTCAGCAAAGGCCTTCTAATCCACAGAATTCACACACCTGGATGTTTTAGTTCCTTGTGGGCTGTGCGATTTGTTGCTTTTTCATTTTATTTTCTTTTTTTAAAGTTTATCTATTTTTGAGAAAGAGACAGAGCATGAGCAGGGGAAGGGCAGAGAGAGCGGGAGACACAGAATCTGAAGCAGGCTCCAGGCTCCAAGCTGTCAGCACAGAGCCCCACTCGGGGCTCGAACTCACGAGCCGTGAGATCATGACCTGAGCCGAAGTCAGACGGATGCTTAACCATCAGAGCCGTCCAGGTGCCCCTGCTTTTTTCTTTTAGGTACAGAAACAATACCGCTACAAATAGCTTTATATGAATGCTTTTTTATTCCTTTGACTTGCTTCTTTAGAATTAGTTCCCAGCAGCGGGTGTATTAAGTACCTGAGGTTTTTTTTTTTTTTTTAAGATTCCCAATTAGTAAATGATGGGCTGTCTCCTATAGATGGAATACAGTAAATCATTATTCTCCCACAAGTTCACATATATATTCACCATGCAGAGGTGACAGATGTGGGGAGATGCACACAGAGCAGTGGCTAAGCATGTGCAAACTTCAGCCTTTGGGTTGAAATCTGCACTTTGATTTCCTCATCTGTAAAATAAGGTCAGAATAGCACCTAGCTCAAAAAAAAAAGAACAACAACAACAAAAAAAAAACAAACAACCAATTAGCACCTACCTCATAAGTTTATTACGAGAAGTAAATGAGTTACTTGTCATAAAGTGCTAAGAATAGTACCCGACACCCAAGAAATGTTGATTATTATTATTTGTCACGCAGAAGCCATCAGCAGGCACTCCGTACGTGTTGGCTGGTATTTTAGTCTTATTCTTCTTTCCAGTTTTCCCTGCTGTGATTCAGGATATTTGGCTTTCGTCAGGCTGGCTGAACTATTTTTAAAAAGTTGAGTTGCAGTTGCCATTGGCAAATTGTGTGTGTGTGTGTGTGTGTACAAACAAAATACGAAAGCTACAAGTGTGTTGGGTAGCCAGGGGGACAGAGACATGTACACAAATAACTCAACAGTGAACGATGTAGAGTGAAGGGGATGTGTCGTCTATGCACCGAGTGCAAAGAACCAGTTTCAAGTCTCCATATCATGGAAAGTTTCCATACCCCGCGGCGGGTATGGTGCTCTTTCGTGGCTTGGTGGCTTCGGTGGGGCTGCTTCCCTAGAACGGTTGATGTACAGGGGCTGTTCTGCATAGGCATTCAAGGAAAGCTGGCAGTCTTGGCCAGACAAACTTCCTTCGCTTCCATTCTGGCGGGGGCGGGGGGGAGGGGGGGGACAGTGTGTGTGGGATTGACCATAAGTTACATGGATGAAGGACTGCGTGCATTCATGTAATGACACTTTTCTTACGTGGTGGCAATTGTGATGAGACAAATACTTTTCTTTTTTTCTTTTTTTTTAAGTTTATTTATTTATTTAAGAAAAACAGAGCGAGTTGGGGAGGGGCAGTGAGAGAGGGAGAGAGAAAGAATCCCAAGCAAGCTCCGTGCTGGCAGTGCGGAGCTGACTTAGGGCTCGAACTCACAAAACCGTGAGATCATGACCTGAGCCGAAAACCAAGAGTTGGACGCTTAACCGACTGAGCCACCCAGGTGCCCCAAGACAAATACTTTTTTTTCTTTTCTTTTCTTTCTTTCTTTTCTTTTCTTTTCTTTTCTTTTTCTGATTTTTTATTTATATTTGAGAGAGAGAGAGAGACAGAGTGTGAGCAGAGGAGGGGCAGAGACTGAGGGAGACACAGAATCCGAAGCAGGCTCCAGGTGCTGAGCTGTCAGCATAGAGCTCCACACGGGGCTCAAACCCACAAACCGTGAGATCACGACCTGAGCTGAAGTCGGACGCTCAACCTACTGAGCTACTCAGGCGCCCCCAAATATTTTTCTTAAGGAAAGGCTCTGTATAAATTGGTTACTTTGCTCTAAAAATTTGCAAAATATTATACTCCGCAGTTTGAGTACCACACTGCTTGTCTCTCCTTTTATCATGTTACAAGCTTGTAATTAAAATTATAAGAGTTTGATGTTTGTTAAAGGGTATTGGAAAATACAGAATGGGAAAAATATCTTTCAGGCTCATCACTCAAAGACTGGATTTGTGTGTGTGTGTGTGTGTGTGTGTGTGTGTGTGTGTGGTGTAGAGATTGTAACTTTTAAGATCCCATTTTGTGTGTCGTGTTATATCACAAATATTTTCACATTATTACATTGTCTTCATAAATATAAACGATTGCATAGTACTTCATCAGCTGAATTTAGTGTTCTGTATGAGGTTGTTTTCATTGTTTCCTATTAAGATTACACTGTGATTTTTGTCTTATGTATAAAACTTACTGTTGTTATGGTTGTTATATTTTAGATTAATATTCTAACTTTAGAGTCCTGAAGTGGAATAACTCAATTTAAATTCAAATGCTCTTTTTTTTATTTGGAAAATTTCAAACCTACATGAATTAAGAGGATAGTATAATGAATACTTAGGTATGCATTACCCAGCTTGGAAAATGGTCTGCATTTTGACAAAATACAAGCATTTAAAAATATTATTTTGTGGACGCTTGGGTGGCTAAGTTAGTTGAGAGTCCAGCTGTGCATCTGAGCTCAGATCTTGATCTCAGGGTTGTGAGTTCAAGACCCACATTCGGCTTCGTGCTGGGCGTGAAGCCTACTAAAAAGAAAAATATAATTTTCCCAAAGTGTTGAACCTTTTACCCCTCCACCGGTGACTTTGGCAGTGCTCATTTCTCTACAACTTTAGCAGCACTGAGGATCATTATTAAAATCCAAACCCAAAGAAAATGCAGTACTAAAACTTGGCTCACTTGTTCAACAACAAAAATAATTAATTTGCCCTACCCCTGTAGTTTAGCAGAATTTTTGACCTGGCCTGGCCTCAGGATCCCCCAAGAAGATCAATGCAAGGAGCTCTCTTGTAGTTTTGGCCATTTGAATGTCATTGAAAATTCCATAAACATCATGCACGTCTATCTTGAAGTAAATTAAAACTCAATACAATGTAAGGGTCATGTGCATAAGGACCTAGCAACTTAGATCAAAGGATGTGGGAAAAAAAAAAGGAAGAAAAAAAAGTGTGTGTGGGGGTGCCTGGGTGGCTCAGTTGGTTGAGCATCTGACTCTTGATTTTGGCTCAGGCCATGATCTCATGGTTTGTGAGTTTGAGCTCCAGATGGGGCTCTGTGCTGACAGTGCAGAGCTTGCTTGGGATTCTCTCTCCCTCTCTCTCTGCTTCTCCCCACTCACACTCTCTCTCTATCTCTCAAAATAAAGAAATAAACTAAAAAAAAAAAAACCCAAAGATGTGGGTGATGAGATGGGCCAGTAGGGCATGTTCATCGAGGGATTTCCTGACCTTCCAACCCCACCCCGTGAGTCGTGTTAGTTTTACTTATAAAAATATCTTGTGACCTGGGCTGTAATAATTGTGTGTGATACTACAAGAATAAGAGGTTCTTTTACTTTTTTTCCTTCAGCCTCACTGAGGTGCAATTGACAAAACTGAGGTTCTTTTACTTGCTAAGTTTAGAGTCAATGTGGAGTAATACAGTTTAAAAAGTGTTTAAGAGGGGTTGATCCAGGATAGACACCATAAAAATGCAGATGGCAGTGGACAAATGAAAGAAGGCAAAATAAGAGTAGGGTCCATGTTTGGCAGACAGAACAAAACAAAACAAAACAAAACAATTGGATTGTTGAGTGTTGAAGAAAAAAATACGATAACAAAATCCTGAGTTTGGGGACTGGGGAGGATAGCAGCCTGAGCTATGTTTAACTTATCTGGTCTTCTACGTCCACGTGTGTAACGGCTAAAGGAAACACCTGTATTGCCTGCTTTCTGGGCTCGATACGGGTATCGCGTGCTCTTCGTATAAATGTGTGTTTTTAAGATGTTGTGGTAACTGGATAATCATAGTACTAAAGAGGCATGCGAATGATCAGGAGTACTCACTTTAAAGCAAAAAGGAAAGGGGCACCTGGGTAGCTCATTTGGTTAAGGGTCTGACTCTTGATTTAGGCTCAGGTCATGATCTCACCATTCATGGATTCTAGCCCCATGTCGGGCTCTGTGCTGACAGCGCAGAACCTGCTTGGGATTCTCTCTTTCTCACACTCTTTCTGCTTCTCTCTCTCTCTCTCTCTCTCTCTCTCTCAAAATAACTAAACTTTAAAAAATGTTTAAAAAAGGGGCACCTGGGTGGCTCAGTTGATTAAGCATCCGACTTCAGCTCAGGTCACGATCTCATGATCTGTGGGTTCGAGCCCCACGTCGGGCTCTGTGCTGACAGCTCAGAGCCTGGAACCTGCCTCGGATTCTGTGTCTCCCTCTCTCTCTGCCCCTCCCCCACTCATGCTCAGTCTCTCTCTGTCTCTCAAAAATGAATAAACATTTTTAAGAAACTTAAAAATGTTTAAAAAAAAAGAAATGAAGATCAAGGAAAGAAGGAAAACGGGAAACCCCATTGAGAACCTACTGCGTGCCTGTTGTCAGGCTTGAACAGACACAGAATCTCTGCTAATTTTCACCACGCTCCCGAGCCAGGCATTATACTCTCCCCACGTTTAACATGACTGGGCTAGGGGCACCTATGTGGCTCAGTTGGTCAAGCATCTGACTCTTAATTTCAGCTCAGGTCATGATATCACAGTTGTGAGATCCAGCCCCACATCCAGCAGGCATAGAGCCTGCTTGAGATTCTCTCTCTCTTCTCTCTCCACCCCTCCCCCTCTTCAAAAGAAATTTAAAATGAGTGGGCTGCAGTCTATCACTTCTCCAAGGTCACGCAGCGAGCAGGGTAAGCAGTGGGGAGGCGAGATAACATTAACTGAACTCCCAAGGAAGCCCTGAGGATAAGTACTCAGTGACTGCAGACTGTGTTTTTAACATGGCTGGGCCTGTTCCAGGCTCAAGGACACAGGAGAGTCACTTTTCCCATGACTCCTTTCCTTGTTCCAGGTCTGATGAAAGAGGAAAACCGGATGGGGGTGGTCTACTTTCACTTCCACCCCTTCTCAACAGACCCAGCAGTGGCTCCCCTCCTATTTGTGGCCTTCTTGGTGTCGTACTTAGGAAGTCTCATCGGAAACATCACCATTGGGCTCACAGTCTGGCGAGATCACTCCCTCCACACCCCGATGTACTTCTTTTTTTTTTTTTTTTTTTAATGTTTATTTATTTTTGAGAGAGAGAGAGACAGAGCATGAACGGGGGAGGGTCAGAGAGAGGGAGACACAGAATCTGAAACAGGCTCCAGGCTCCGAGCTGTCAGCCCAGAGCCCAACGTGGGGCTCGAACCCAAGGACCGCAAGATCATGACCTGAGCTGAAGTCGGCCGCTTAACCGACTGAGCCACCCAGGCGCCCCAGCGATGTACTTCTTCCTCTTCGCACTGGCCGTGCTGGCAATTGGCTACTCCACCAACCTTGCTCCCCTGACTCTGGTTGGCATCCTTTCCACGGGGCACATGCTCATCTCTCTCCCTGGCTATGGGGCCTAGATGTGCCCCTTCATTCTTCTTGGAGGGTCTGACTGTGTCTTGCTTGCTGTCATGGCCTACGACAGGTACATGGCAATCTGCCACCCAGTGCATTACCACATCATCATGAGTTGGCGGCTCTGTGGGCAGATGACTTTAGGTTCTTTGGGCCTGGGATTCCTGTTGTCACTGCCTTTGACCGTTCTGATCTGCCACCTTCCATTCTGTGGCCACAATGAAATCTTCTGCTTCTTCTGTGACATGCCTGTGTGGACACCCGCATGCACGAGGCAGCTCTGTATGCCATCAGTGTGGCCACAGTGGCTGTCCCCTTCCTCCTGATCTGCCTCTCCTATGGCTATACTGTGGCCACCATCCTGAGGATGAATTCAGCTGAGGGAAAGTGCCGGGCTTTCTCCACCTGTTCCTCCCACCTCATCGTGGTTCTCCTGCAGTTTGGATGTTGCACCCTTATCTACCTTCACCCCAGCTCCAGTTCCTCTCCAGAAGAGGGCTGGGAAGTGTCCGTTGTCTACACCCTTTTTGCACCAGTGCTAAACCCCTTGATCTATAGCATAAGGAGTCAAGAGGTGACTGATGCGGGAAGAAGACTTACGGTAAAAACGTGCTGGTTCAGGAAACCAGAAATATTCCTTCCTAGAAGAAATATTCCCCAAACCAATAGAGGCATGATCTGAAGGACAGGAAGCTCCAAAGCAAAGAGTAAGGTGTGGAGAGATGACTGTCTCCATGGCCCTCTCAGCCGGGGGATGCTCATCAGTGCACATTCCTCTCTTTTTAGGAGATTCTGGTGAGGAAGCCCTGGATCGGCCCTGACTACTTAGCCAGCCTCCTCTCTCATCATAGTGCTTAGAATAAGGACTGGACAGGAGTGTCAGTGAAGAAGAGGGTGAATAAATGGATGGACAGGGTGACAGTATGACTGGGGCTTCCCCAAACAACTATCACTCTTCCTTCCTTCCTACCTTGCTTCCTTCCTTCCTTCCTTCCTTCCTCCTTTCCTTTCCTTTTCTCTTTCTTTCTTTCTTTCTTTCTTTCTTTCTTTCGTTCTTTTCTTTATTTCTTCCTCCTTTTCTTTCTTTCTTTCTTTCTTTCTTCTTCCTTTTCTTTCTTTCTTTCTTTCTTTCTTTCTTTCTTTCTTCTTCCTCCTTTCCTTTTCTTTCTTTCTTTCTTTCTTTCTTTCTTTCTTTCTTTCTTTCTTTCTTTCTTTCTTTCTTCTTCCTTTTCTTTCTTTCTTTCCCTCACACCTAATTAACTTAACCTGATGAAGATAATCTAGGAAAGCTCTTAAGGAAATACTTCTGTAAAAGACCAACACCATACCAGATAGAATGGTGGCTTGGCTGTGAATAAAATGAGTCTGTTGTGACAGAAGCCAGGCTGTGTGAAAGTAAAACTCACGAGCATATTGAAAATGCAACCTGTTCACTCATGGATGTTACTGGACACAAATCCTTTTATGTATATTTTAAGATATGATTATTACTCAGGTAAGTTTGACTTAGAAATTAAAAACCTTCAAGAAAGCATAGTAAAACCCAATGACTTGATTTGTAGTGAAATACAGAGCTCACCACTTCCAGTCTTTGCTCTTAGGAAAACGATCTTCAGGACCACACAGCATTTGCCACAGCGTCTCTCTGGTTTCTCTTTCTGGAGAGGTGAGATGTAGGTCAAGGTGAAGGTCAAGACCTCTTCTATCAACAGCAAAATTCACTGAGCCCCCTCATCTCATGGAAACATAGCACATTTGCCAACTGTGTCCAATGCGGTTTGCTGTTGCATGTGGGAGAACCAGATTGGATGTTGGGGTCAGCTGGATGCACTCAGTGACTCACTGGGGAATGTGAAGAGACCATCTGGAAAAAGGTGCATTGGTCATAGAAATCACTTCATGGCCTCCTTGGATGCAGTCGCTTTCTCTCCCAAACTCCCTGGAGTCTGATTCTAGAAGAAGGATCCAAAGATGACACCTGCCCACTTATCCTTCCTGAAACATGTTCCAGGTCAGTTAGGCTTTCAAATGGTTGGTGACTGCTTTTCAGGAACTGTTTTGCATTTTTCTTTCTAGATTGCTTTGACAACTTCCTGCCAAGTTCTCTCTCTCACACACATACACACCCCTGTAGTCTTCATTTTTTTTAAGTTTATTTATTTATTTTGAGAGAGAGAGAGAGAGAGAGAGAGAGAGAGAGAGAATCCCAAGCAGTCTCCTAGCTGTCAGTGCAGAGCCCAACATGGGGCTCAAACTCAAACTCATGAACCATGAGATTATGACCTGAGCCAAAGTCGAGAGTTGGATGCTTAACGGACTGAACCACCCAGGAGCCCCGTAGGTCTTCATTTTTAGCAATGTTCACTGAATTTTCAGTTACTGATTCTTGAAATGAAAATTTTAGGTGACACATGAATGAAAATGAGAGATTACAAGATAGAACTGGCATAATACATGTAGATAGGTAACAAAAAGTGAGTGAGTTGAATTTAACTGAAGAAAAACATTGGGGCACCTGGGTGGCTCAGTCGGCTAAGTGTTCGACTTCAGCTCAGGTCACAATCTCGAAGTTCGTGGGTTCGAGCCCCGCGTCGGGCTCTGTGCTGACAGCTCAGAGCCTGGAGCCTGCTTTAGATTCTGTGTCTCCCTCTCTCTCTGCCCCTCCCCACTCACACTCTGTCTCTCTCTGTCTCTCAAAAGTAAATAAATGTTAAAAAAAATTAAAAAACAATACAGAGAGATAAGTGCTATAATTGCGGGTGGGGACAAAGCCACCACAGAGCCTGGAGCAGGGAGTAAACTTTCCCTTTGTGGAGGAGGGTGGGGGAAGGTGTGCATATCGGAACATGGCTTCATTTAACAGATGACACCTGGCTGAGCTCTGAAAGATTCCGGGAATTTGTTTAGGTGCACAAGATATTAATCTCTACCTGGATTAATTAGAATTGTGTATCTTTTACTTGTTATTTTTTTAACATTTATTTATTTTTGAGAGACGGAGAGGGACAGAGCATGAGCAGGGAAAGAATTGTGTATCTTTTAAACGCTCTCAAACTTGGAGAGTAAAAATTAAGCAATAATTAGAATATAGCTCAGTCTAGTAGCAGTTAAACCAGTTTGGAATATCATGTCTCCAAACAACTCCTATTTGTGTTCATTGACCTACAGGGGATGGTCAAGTGAAAACCCAAGTTAGCCTCTTGGGGCTTTATTGAACCGACACTGGCAGGGAAATCTCCAGAAAGAAGATGAGAAGAACTGAGAGCTGAGAGAGACAACCCAGAATTCTGTCTCTGCAAGGGCTAGAGTCCTATGCTTTTCCCTTGAGAAGAGGCAGCAGGGAAGGCTTAACAGCGTCTGGATGTGTGCTCCCCTCGGTGCTGGGTGGTTTTTCAGAGTCAGTCTCCACGGTTCCCAAGATTATTAAGAAGGGGATTCCACTGTGGCCTTAACTCAGCCTCAGGGAATGATGTGGTTGCCAGTCTCTCCAGGCAGAAGGTAAGGAGGGTAGATGCAAGACCAGGTTGATGAGTTGTTTGTTGTATGGTCTAGACCCTGGGAAATGGACCAATGAACCCTACTGACCTTGGGATTCCCTGATCCTGTGAGGGGCTTTCTGGGGTGAAGTTACAATTAGATGGGAACATTTGTACAGTTTCCTGGAGTGAATGAAGTGACAGTGTTTATGCCAAATATTCTAACAACAAACAAGTCTTTGAACCAGTCCACCACCGAGAGTGAGAGAAGAGTCTGCCTCTCCCTTAAAATGTGACTGATTTCCTAGATTGCCTAAGAGTGGTGAGAAGTTATCCACCCTCCTTTGTAGGAGGAGTCCATGCTTTGATGGGACACCCAGAAAATATTGTGTAATCTACTCAGTTTCCAGGTGACACAGTCAATGCCTGGTTGATAGTAGATGCTCAGTAAATCCTTGTTGATTGAGTGAATGCATGAATAGTCCTGTTAGTTACACTCTGTAAGGGAAGAAGGCAGAGGAGTATGCAAAGGTCTTTATGGAAGAGGAAAGGCTCTCTATGTGGATGTTTGCCAAGTCTTTGGAAGCAGTACTGGTGCCAAGAGACTCATCAAAGAAGATGCAACATTATTGAGAGTTTGTATTTCCTGGGTGAGAAGAGAGTTGGAATTCTCTGATCCAACCTTCAAGTAGCAAGGCATTAGGCAGCGGCAAAGGCAGAAGAAAGCAGACAATGAAAGAGAACATTTAACTATGACCAAGCCCACAGGACTGTCATCTTTGTACCACTGAGGGGACCCCAGAGGAGGAGCATGTTTGGGAGCGAAGAGTGGAGAGATTTCTCATTCACTCGTCAACACCTTGGATGAAGACACAAAAGGCAAGAATAATTGTTTTGTTTGTATAATAGATTTATCACGCTTCGTAGGCTCCTAAAAATAGAGTGCCTTGCGATCAAACCCTAGTTACAGCAAGATCAAAATCAACTTGCACAGTACAGAAGACAAGAGAGAAATAGAGATGGAGTTACTAGAGTTGAGGAATGATAAGCAGTTGAATATAAAACTTAGTTTTGGCCTTCCTAGCAGCTAAGACGAAAAGGGAAGCATGAATTATGTAACTTTAATAGTCAAGTAGGATGACATATATTTTATTAAGAGAGAAATGTGTGTGTCTGGCCAGGGGTCTGGGGAATGGGTTGTGAATTCAGGTGAGTCTAAGGAATGAAAATGAGAATTCCTTATCCAAGGAGTGTTGAACATCCCTTCTGTAATCAAGGTGATTGCGTATTGCGGTGGAATTCACTCTAGTTTTTAAGACATTCCACACAGAGAACCTTTTACTTTTAAACTTCTCTGAAAACCTATTGGTGTTCCGAAGAAAACTTTGAGGGATACTGGAGGTAGTATGCTTAAGAGATGTGGTCTCCAGGAGCTATGTCTATTGCCCAGTTAGTTATAGCTTTGTGAAAACATGTTCATTAAGTTTGTAGATGACAGTGGGAGCAAAATTGATTACTCACTGGAGTAAAGACTTGAAATTCTCCATAAGATCTTGATGGACTAGAATGATGAGCTAAATCTAAGGGTTTGGCTTTAAGAAGAGATGAGGATAAAGGAAAAAAGAGAGGGGAAGGAAAGGAGGAAAAGAAAGGAAAAGAAAGGAGGAAAGGAAAAGAAAGAAGGGAGGAAGGAAAGAAGGAAGGGAGGGAGGTTCACAACAATAAACCCAGCCCGTATCTAGATGTTAATCCTGGTTCCAACAATGACTGTTTGTATAACTAGGGGTGTGCTAGGGAACTTCTGTTTCCTTGCCTCTCAAACAAGAATTCTAAAAATCAATGAAACTTTTGTAATTGGAAAAATAAACACACATTTTTGGAAGGAAATTTGAAAAGTGGAGAAAAGCATGAAGAAAACAGTAATCACCCATTTTTCTCAAAAACACTAAGAGTTTACTGTCCTCCTTTATATTGGTTGCATAATTTGTTCATGTGATGCATAGTCTTGCCTCTTTGTTTTCGTCATTTAATGTTATAAGCGTCTTCTCATCTTATTAAACCTCTTCATTATAATAATTTCAATGGCAATGTAATAGTTCATCATATGAATATATGTCAAGGGACTCGAACATTACTTTTGTAAGTATTGATTTATTTTTGAGAGAGAGAGAGAGAGAGAGAGCATGAGTGGGGGAGCGGCAGAAAGAGAGGGAGACAGGATCCAAAGCAGGCTCTGTGCTGACAGCAGTGAGCCTGATGTGGGGCTCAAACCCACGAACTGCTAGATCATGACCTGAGCTGAAGTCAGATGTTCAACCAACTGAACCACCCAGGTGCCCCAAAACATTACTTTTTGTTAAGCATTTGTTTTGTCTCCTTATAAAAAATTATTAAGGCACACTGCACACATCTTTGTGCGTTTGGCTCCATATTCCAGGCTATTTCCTTAGGGTAGATCCTTTAATGTTGAGAGTACTGATTCAGTGCATAGGACATCTTTTTTTTTTTTTTTTTTTTTTTTTTGATGTTTATTTATTTATTTTGAAAAAGACTGTGCAAGCAACACTGGGGGTGGTACAAAGAGAGAGGGAGACAGAGAATCCCAAGCAGGCTCTGCACTGTCAGCACAGAGTCCAAAATGGGGCTCAATCCCATGAACCATGAGATCATGATCTGAACCGAAATCAAGAGTCAGACGCTCAACCAACTGAGCCACACAGGCACCTCCAATGCATGTGACATCTTAAATTACTTCTTGAAAACACTGATTATCTCTCCAGAAAGGATACACCTCTTTAGTATCAAAGTGCTAAAATGAAGATTCCTATTTCTACTTCAAAAGTACTAAGTATCAGTCACCAGCATTGATAGAGCCTCAGTAAATCTCCAGGGTTCATGTCAATACAGCATCACATAGTGCCTGACACTGTACTAGGTCCTGGGCATTAGTAAAAAATGGGACCCAATTGTCCCTTGCCCCCTTGGGGCTTAGAGTCCAAGGAGGGGACGGAAATATACATGTGAACACAGAGGCAAACACATCATGCAGGGAATGGTGAGATCCCTGGTTATAGATAGTAGTTCTTTTTCTTATAACTATTTGTCCCATTAGTGTTTAATTCACAGAGATCAAATATTTGGGGTAGAGGATGTGCTGTCCATTCTCACTCTGCATAGAAAGAAAGGCAGGCAAGCGTGTGCTCTTTTTTTTTTTAATGTTTTTTTTAAACATTTATTTATTTTTGAGACAGAAAGAGACAGAGCACGAGTGGGGGAGGGACAGAGATAGAGAGGGAGACACAGAACCCGAAGCAGGCTCCAGGGTCTGAGCTGTCAGCACAGAGCCCGACGCCGGGCTCTAACTCACAGACCACGAGATCAGGACCTGAGCCGAAGTTGGATGCTCCACTGACAGAGCCACCCAGGTGCCCCAGGCATGTGCTCTTAATGTTGTTCCGGAAAAGGAATTAGCATTTTCAAGGAATAAAACTCTCAGAAAGTTCCAGATGAAAAATTTCCTACCATGATTCCAGCTATCTTCTAGCCCTCCTACCGGACATGAGGCTGTGCCAAACAGATGACCCATGCAGGGGCAGATGCATTTAGGAAAGGAAAACACTTTACTTCCAAAGCATGCAGGGAGTCAGACTTTAAAAAGACTGGCTTGTAAGACACAAAAACCCACCAAATACTCAAAGGGTAAAACTGTAAGTCAGCAAGAATATAACGTTGTATTATTCTGTGTATGGTGGAAAACAACATTCTTACATGATTATTATATTTTCAAAGATCATGACACATCTTCAGACGTCAGCATAGCAAAAATAAACAAAAAATACATTCTTTTGGGCATCCATAAACCAGTCAGGCTGATCTGTTTTGGTTTAACTCGGGGTGCAAAGTGGTCCCCCTTCTTACTGTGGCATTGTGAGTTGCTTAATCATTGGAAGAAAGGCAAACTGTCAGTTTTATGTTTCTGCAGGAGATGTAATATGGGGTGTGTGTGTGTGTGTGTGTGTGTGTGTGTTGTTGGGGGAGGGGAAGATAAATACCCTACTGCTCTTTATGCTACTTTTCATTCTCCTGTCAGTAGCTTTCATCAGCCAAACCCAGCCAGAAACCACGGGGGTGGGGGGGGGGGTGACTGACTAATGCAGTCCTTAGTGACTAGCCTCCCATGGGGCAGAGCAGGGTGGAGAGTCGATCTGGGGAGCAGACCTAGAATAGTCAGGAAAACCTTCCTTTTGCAAATCACTAAGAGGAAGAGTAATCTCTAAAATGATGGAAATGGAAAAGCAGAAAAGTGGAAAAAAGATGGAAAAGTGTCTAGAGAGGTAGGAAGGGAGTCTGGGCAGAATAGCATTACAGAAGCTATGGGTGGGGAATTTCAAGGAGTAGGGAGTAGCTGGCAGCTTCAAGTCCAAAGTAGTTGTTGGATTCAATGACTTGGAAGTCATTGGTGAACTTCATTAGAGTGGTTTTAGGGAGTAAGATGGAAATTGGGTTGCCTGGGCTAAAGAGTAGGAAATAGTCATGATGGCAAGGAGCTAGGGAACCATTAGAGGGTGATGTCAGATGGAGGGAATGTGTTATGGATGTGTTATAGATCCTATGTTATAGGTCCAGCACTAGTGACAATTGCTTCCAAGTAGCTTCTGTAATTTTTTTTCTGGGAGGCTGGGTTGTCCACTGCTAGTGAGGAAGGAGGTAGCAGAAGAGGAGACTTGAAGAGACCAGGGAAATTTGCACTAGTTTTGGAGGGGACCAGAAGGAGGAGCTCTTTAGAGGATGGGGGTCAGTACTGGGGTTGATAATGCCCCTTTGTTGTGGCCCCACTCAGCAGGATTTTGTAATCTTTAGTCGTGGTCAACCTGGAATAGGTATGTTGGATATTACAGAAGGTAACAACAGGGTTGGCAAAAGGTCAAGGAGCCATGGATGGGGATAATATTGGCAAAAACTAATGGAAGGTATGAACCATAGGTCTTGGTTGGGTGAGGAAGGGAGTAAAGCCCAAAGGAGGCTTATTTGGGGGAACTGGAGGCATCAAGGTGGTATTGAAGAGGGAGAAGAAGAGAAGTGTTCCTGATTATTGCTCACACTCATGGAGAGTTCACTAGGGGCCAGACACATTTACTTCTCACAACAATCCTAAGAGTTCTGTCCTATTGTCATCTTTATAGATATAGAAATTGAAGCAGAAAGCTTCATCAAGTTGCTCTAGGTCATACTCCTGGTCAATGGCAGATCAGAGATTAGAACCTAGATGGTCCAAACCCAGAGGCTGCACTGTTGAGAACCAGGCAAGGGATGAGGGCACAGAGGAATTTGTGGTCTGAGTATGGTACTGTGTGATTTAAGATTTCAGTGCTGACTTGAACAGATACTTACACACCTATGTTTATGGCAGCATTGTTCACAATAGACAAAAGGTAGAAACAATCCAAGTGTCTGTGAACAGATGAATGGATGAGCAAAATGTGGTATTTACACACAATGGAATACTATTCAGCGGTAAAAAATAAAGGAAATTTGACATGTGCGACCACGTGGCTGGACCTTGAAAGCATTATGCTGAGTGAAATAATCCAGACACAGAAGGACAAATACCATATGATTCCACTCGTATGAGGTTCCTAGAATGGACAAACTCACAGAGACAGAAATCAGGGTAGAAATGACTGGAGTTTGGGAGGATGACATATGGGGAGTTATTGTTTAGTGGGTACAGAGTTTTTGTTGGGATGATTTAAAAAAGTTTGGTTATGGATAGAGGCGATGTTTACCCAACATGGTGGATGTATTTAATGCCCCTGAATCATATACTTACACGAGGCGAAACTTAGAAATATTATGCATGTATATTTTACCACAATTAAAAAAAAAATTTCTGTGGTGAACTACTTCTGGGTGATTACAACAAGAAGTCTGATTTAAAAGCAAGTTGATGAGTTTAGGCAGGAGGTAAAGACCGTTGGGGTTGAGGAGATCAAGGAAGGGAGAGGCCAAGGATTGAATGGGTCACCCCGCCGGAGCTCTGCGTCCTGCCTTCATTCTCTCCTCAGGGGGGCAGCACCGTGCCATCCGCAGGCCCAGCTTGTTGACTACATGGAGGGTACAAATCAGACTGGGATGATTCACTTCCACTTCCGCCCCTTCTCCAAACTCCCCGAGGTGCAGATGCTGATTTTCGTGGCCTTCCTCGTCATGTACCTGGTCAGCATCGGCGGCAACGGCTCCATTTCTCTCATCATCTGGAGCAACCATTCTTTGCACACCCCCATGTACTTCTTCCTGGCCAGCTTGGCAGCTCTGGAGATCTGCTACTCTTCCACCATTGCCCCTCTGACTCTGGCCAGCGTCCTGTCCGCAGAGAGAGCCCTCATCTCCCTGCCTGGCTGTGGTGCCCAGATGTTCTTCTTCATCTTCCTGGGCAGCGCCGACTGCATTCTACTAGCTGTCATGGCCTATGACAGGTTTGTGGCCATCTGCCACCCTTTGCGTTACACCCTCATGATGAGCTGGCGGTTGTGCGTCCAGCTGGCCCTGGGGTCTCTGGCGCTGGGGTTCACCTTGGCCACGCAGCTGACTGTGCTCATCTTCCGCCTCCCCTTCTGCCGCAGCCAAGAAATCAGCCTGTTCTACTGCGATGTCCTCCCTGTCATGAGACTGGCCTGTGCAGAGACGTGGGTCCATGAGGCCACCCTGTTGGTGGTCAGCCTCACCGTCCTCACCATCCCCTTCCTGCTTATCGCCCTCTCCTACATTTTCATCATGGCCGCCATCCTGAAGATCCGCTCGGCAGAGGGGAGGCACAAGGCCTTCTCCACCTGCTCCTCCCACCTGACTGTGGTCCTGCTCCAGTACGGATGTGGAAGCCTCATCTACTTGTGCCCCAGCTCCAGGTACTCTCCAGAGAGAGGCCAGGTAGTGTCTGTGGTTTACACCTTCATCACCCCTGTGCTGAACCCCTTGATCTACAGCATGAGAAACAGAGAGCTTACGGATGCTTTGAAGAGAACAATGATGAGGTTCCTGTTGTCCTGAACACAGCGAACACTCTGGATGTTCCTCTACAACGCTGCTGGGAAGACACAAATGAGTATGCCTTCTGAAAGACAAGGAGATGGGGGCCAAGAGGTCACCGGTTTTATGCTATTCCTTCTTCCCGGTTATACTATTTTTGAAAAGTCATTTTTCTTTCCTCGGCCTCAGATCCTTCATCTCTAAAATGGGGATTAAAATGTCCCACCCGACTTAAATTCTGGGGTGGTTTTGTATGTAATGAGATACATGACGTGAAACTACTTAGTGGCTTTTAAAGGGAGATATGGCAGGAATGTCGTTCTTACTTATCGTCACCATTACACGTAAAGTCGGTGTCCAGTTCTCGGGCTCTTTGCAGACCCACAGGTTGCTCATGTGGGCGGGGTGGCGGGGGTAGAGCCAAGAAAAGGATGCACATCCGCCTGGGAACATCGGAGCCACTTTCTCCTTATGCCAGCAGTGCAAATGCTCAGTTTGTGCCTTGTTGAATTCTCTTTCATCCTCAGTTCTCTTCCAGGGAAAGGTGACGGGGAAAGCGCTGGAGTTTAAAAGCTCTATTTTCTTACTTTTACACCCAGAGCGAATCTGTCTCCATCTCAGTCTCTGACTCTGTATTAGCTCTCAGTCTGCATCTAACTCACTCTCCCCATGCCCACAGGGGCTCCTCCTGCTGTGGGTTTCAGACAACACACATACACACACTCACACTCCCATATCGCACATTTCTATCTGTCCCTGGCTTCTATGGTCTGAATATTTGTGTTCCCCGCCCCCCACACCCAGCCCCAACACCACCCACCTCATGAACAAGATTATACTTTTATAAAAGAAACCCCACAGAGCTCCCTGGCCTGTTCCACCATGTGAGGTTACAAGAAATCTGTGACCAGGAGGAGGTTCCTCACCCAACATTGACCTCAGGCTTCCAGCCTGCAGAACTCTGAGAAAGAAATTTCTGTTGTTTATAAAGCCACCCAGTCTGTGGTACTTCGTTAAGGATGGATGAAGGCAGTAAGTATACACAATATGCACGTGAGCAAGCGGGGGAGGGGCACAGAGAAAGACTCTTAAGTAGGTTTCATGCTCAGTGCAGAGCCCCGTTTGGGGCTCGATCCCATGACCCTGGGATCATGACCTGAGCCAAAATCAAGAGTTGGACCCTCACCTGACTGAGCCATCCCGGTGCCCCAGAAAGATTGCTTTTTTAATTGAGCCTCTCTGGGTAGCAGGGGGGTAATGGATTCAGGTAGAGCAAAGCTAGTTCTGTGAAGACAAACACTGGCGGGACACAATGAGGGGAAGGGCCCCGAAAGCGGCTGTGAACAGGAGGGTGATTGTTTCAGGACGATCCGCCTCAGGGTAATGGCGTCAGAACATAGATGGTTTACTGTCTTTTTATAGGGTGAGGGAAGCTCATTTATTCCTCTCCTTGTTGAATAGCGAGTGATTTATTGGGGTGCCTGGCTGGCTCAGTCGGTGGAGCGGTGCGACTCTTGATCTCTGGGTCATCAGTTCAAGCCCCCCGTTGGGTGTGGAGCCTGCCAAAAAAAAAAAAAATAGTGAGTGATTTATTCATTCAACAACATTTAAGAAGGCAGTGAACAACTATTTATTGAACTCTACTGTGTACCTACCTGTGCAAAGTGGCTTTGAAGAGCACAAACCAGGGCCGCCTGGGTGGCTCAGTCAGTTAAGTCACCGACTCTTGGTTTCAGCTCAGGTCATGATCTCACGGTTTGTGGGACTGAGCCCTGCATCGGACTCCAAGCTGACAGCATGGAGCCTGCTTGAGATTCTCTCACTGCCCTCCCACCCCGCCCTCAAAATAAATAAACTTAAGGAACCACCCTGCCCTCAAAATAAATAAACTTAAGGAAAAAAAAAAAAAGAACACAAACCATGATAGCCCAAGAGCAAGTGATACAATGCTATGAGCTTCCAGAGGAGGGACAGCGAAGGGAATCAAGACAAGTTTGACGAGGGAGGTGGCATTTGACCTGCACCATGCAGGTGTCCAGATCTGTGCAAAGAGGAGCAGGGAGGGCATTTCTGAAGGGGGGAATGGTAAGGACAGAAGAACAGAGAACGAACTCTTTGTGCCTCTGTTTCCTTATCTGGAAAGGCATAAACACTCTGCTACATTTTTTCTTTTTTTCCTGAAAATGTATCACAGGCTTAAAAGGCAGAAACCATGACCCCAAATTTATCTTACAAGGAACTGAAATGTTCCCGTCTTCCTTTGAAGACAAGAACCTGAAAGGACCTTGTTTGGTTCACTTACAGACACTTGCTGTCCCTCCTGCTGTGTTCTACCACAATATTCTACAAGGTCAGTGTTACTTGCAGGACACTAGTCTTGTTGAATCATAGGTGTTTGGGAGAAATAAACTTTATGTGGTCAAGGAAGCATGAAGACTACTGTACCAATCAAACCCCAACCCATTACTGCAGGTTCGCTCTGTGCCTATAATGTGCAAACGTGCTGCCATGATTCTAAGATGAGGATATGTTTCTCTATGTTTTCCGAGCTCTGTCACCACGAAAGTCTTCTGTTCCTTGGGGTATCTTATGAAACCTCTTATCCTGTTGAACCTACTTTGGAAGAAGCTGCCTTAGCTGTTGCTGACTCAGTACCAAGAGGGTTTTTTCACTAGCGACAGAAATACTCCAGGCACTTTTCAATTCCCCATGCTTCTTGCGGGAACAAGCGTAGTTGTCCTGGGTTAGTGGGCTTCTTTTCAAGTGATTGCAGAAGGGAATTAATGTTTACCATATATTAGCCCATATATCGTCACAAAACCCATGAGACTGGTGTTATTTTTATCTCTGCTTACAGATAAGGAAACTGACACATGGGGAATTTAAGTCACGTGTTCAAGGTCACACAGTCGGAACGGGCAGAATGTGGGATATGATGGGGATGGTGCTGCTATCTCAGCATGTTATCACTGTACTATGGGAGTTTGGGGGAGATCCCTTCATTTTTCTGTACTTAATTTCATAATAAACGAGGGGAATAATACCTACTCTACTACCCTGAATTATTGTGAGATCTTGGGGGTGGGGTGGAGAAAAACTCTAAAAGTACGATGAAAGATTCAGCATGGTTAGTCTAATATCCAAATGGAGGGGCACCTGGCTGGCTCAGTCGGTATAGCATGGGGCCTGCTTAAAAAAAAATAACATCCGAACGGAGAAACATGCTAGATGGCGTATTTATTTATTTATTTTAGTTATAAATATTTTACTTTATTATTTATTTAATTTAACGTTTATTTATTTTTGAGACACAGAGAGAGAGAGAGAGAGAGAGAGACAGAGTGCGAGCAGGGGAGGGGCAGGGAGAAAGGGAGACACAGAATCCGAAGCGGGCGCCAGGCTCCAAGCCATCAGCACAGAGCCCAACATGGGGCTCAACGCGGGGCTCGAACTCACGAGCCGTGAGATCATGACCTGAGCCAGAGTCGGCTGCTTAACCGACTGAGCCACCCAGGTGCCCCCAAACGGGCCTTCTGAAGCTCAAAGTAACAGCAGGCCTCTGTGGAGGAGGCGTCTTTCACCAACCTCTTCTTAGTAGCACTTTGGGCTTTAGGGCTCCGGGGATTGAAGACTTCGTATAAACAGGAAAGCAAGTTTATAAGGTTCAGATAGTTTATATTGTCAAATTAGAGGCATAGGTGTATGGCACAGGGAGGTTGGTGCTAGGAAAACATCTGAACGATGTGCTAGAAGACATCTTTGTGAAATAAAAAAACCGTGTTATTTTAAACCCTCATTTCAGTGACACAGAACTCATTCTCCAGAACACGTGGAGTTGCGGTTGGACTTTTAAGAGGTAGGATTCAGGAAGCATCTTCCTTCTTCCTCAGAGAGAAGAGAGGGGGATCCCCAGGGAGCCTGTGTGTTAGTAGCCAACTATTCTTTGGTTTGTTCTCCAAATATTTGCATTCTACCTACTTCGTAGTAGCCCTGGGGGGTGAATAACATTGATTTGTTGCTCTTAAGCTCATGGGCTAGCCAGGGACACAGATGGATAAGCAGCTAGGTACAAGACAAGACAGGACGTGCTTTATTGTTTTATTTATTTAAGTTTATTTGAGAGAGAGTGTGCATGTGCGAGTGGGGGAAGGGCAGAGAGAGAGAGAGAGACGGGGGG
>NC_064808.1:10165123-10200279 GCF_023721935.1 Panthera uncia | reverse complement strand
AGAGAGAGAGAGAGAGAGAGAGAGAGAGAATCACAAGCAGGCTCCAGACTGCCAGTGCAGAACCTGTTGTGGGGCTTGAACTCACAAACCACAAGATCATGACCTGAGCCGAAGTCGGACGCTTAACAACGGAGCCAGGGTGTGCTTTTTTTTTTTTTAAAAAAAATTTTTTTTTTTAATGTTTTTTTTAATTTTTGAGACAGGGAAGACAGAGCATGAACAGGGGAGGGTCAGAGAGAGGGAGACACAGAATCTGAAACAGGTTCCAGGCTCTGAGCTGTCAGCACAGAGCCCAACGTGGGGCTTGAACTCACGGACCGAGAGATCATGACCTGAGCTGAAGTCGGCCGCTTAACCGACTGAGCCACCCAGGCGCCCCTAGGGTGTGCTTTAAAAAGAGGTCTGAACAAGTTGTGCAGAGGCGGGCAGAGGGGCCAAGGGGCCACGTGAGGTTTGGGTTTTGAAGGAGGAGCACGGATCTGTTAGGCGTGAAAAGGATTAAGGGCCTATTAGGCAGAGGTAGGTGGGAAATCCTTGGTGCATCTGGCTCAGAGAGGAGGTGGGCATTGGGTGAGGCTAACGAGGGGCTGTGCGTGTCATGGAGGGCATGGGGCCCGGGGCCAGATTGGGCAAAGGCCTGAATACCATTCCAAGAAGAGTCTGTACTCCCTACTCGTTGTAATGAGAAGCTACTGATGAGTTTCCATCAGAAGAAAGACGTAATGGAGGCACATTATAAGAAGATTCGCTTACTAAATTTGGTAGACCTTAACCGAACGCCTGATACATTTGTGGCCCTGTGCCTGGGTCTGGGTCCACATCAGTGAAGACAAAGGACAAGGCTGCTGTCCTCAGAGCTTACAGAAGGCGTGCGAGGCAGACCAGTGGCCAGGTAATTCATAGCGTGGTAGGGGCTACGATAAAGCACAGGGCGTCACCAGAGGCATGTTTGAGGGACACCTAACTCCATCCTGGAGGGGGAAACTTTTACTCTGAGGCCTGGAGAATGTACCAGCGGTGTCCCGGACGAGCATGGGGGAGAAGAGAGCTCTGAGAAAGTGATGCAGCCTAACTCTGGCACTGATTTGGGATTTGAACTATGTACTAGGCAGCCATTGAGAGGACTGCCAGTCTTCATTCTACCGTGTCATTCCCCTCACCGTGAGCGTGGGCTGCACCCAGTGAGTAACTTCCAATGAACAGATACAGCCTAAATGACGTCACAGCTGAGATTGGGTTCAAAAGTGCTTTGGCTTCCATCTCTCCCTCTGGCCTGCCTGTTCTGATGGAAACCAGCTGCCATGTCGTGAGCTGCCCTGTGGAGAGGCGTCACCTGTCGTGCAGTGGGCTCTGGAGGTCCAGAAGGGGTAAGGCCCACTCCCTTCCTCCGATGGGAACGAAGTAGGCCCGGAGGGAGGAGAGAGAAGGAAGCGGAGTTGCCAAACGCCAGGAGCCTTTGGTTGGTCTGTAGGGGTGAAACTGAGTGTCGGCTGGTTTTACACATAGCCAAAATGCAAACACTTGAGTGGATTTGGGCTCTGTTTGTTTAACGGGGAAACAGCTACACCAAAACACAGCAGATGGGAAACGAAGTTCCACCGTGGGGCAGAAGAATAAAAATACATCAGTTGGGGCTCCGACTAAGCCTGGAACCTCAAGTCCCCGTCCACACCTACGTGGAGACCCTAGAGTCCACTTGGGCTCAACATCAAGAGTCTTTTTCACCAGCCCCTGGACTCCCCTTGCCCAGGTACCATATTCCAGTTACTTGACTTTTTCATTTCACTTTTTTTTTTAAATTTTTTAACATTTATTGATTTTTGAGAGAGAGAGAGAGAGAGAGAGAGACAGAGCACAAGTTGGGGAAGGGAGAGAGAGAGGGAGACACAGAATCTGAAGCAGGCTCTGTGCTCTGAGCTGTCAGCACAGAGCCTGATGTGGGGCTCGAACTCACGGAGTGAGAGATCATGACCTGAGCCGAAGTCCAACAGTTAACAGACTGAGACACCCAGGTGCCCCAACTTTTTCATTTCTTGTATACAACTAGCAGGTGGAATCCAAACTTCTCCCTGTCAGGGAAGAGCAAATATTAATATGCTACCAGAAAATAAACAAAATGGGGTTCATGCCTAACAAAAGTTTTAAAGAAAGCTTGATGCCTCTAAGTACCTTCCTGCAGTTGAGAGGGCTCTTTGCCCTATTTTCAATATTTTTAAAAAGTTTAAGGGAAATGATACAGTCATTTCTGTTATGGCTCCCTAGGCTAACCAAAAGGTAATTGTATTTTTTCTTGGAATCATCTCATAGGAAATCAAATTTCTTTTTGGTTTCCAAGTTTTATTGAGATATAACTAACACGTGACATGGTATTAGTTTAAGGTTACAGCATAATGACTTGAGATATATAGAGACAGCAAGAACGATCACCACAGTAAGTTTAGTTAACATCTATCACCTCACATAGTTACAATTTTTTTTTTTTTTGTGATGAGAAGTTTTAAGTCTATCATCTTAGTGACTTTCAAATGCACAGTACATTCTTGTTAACTCTAGTCACCATGTTCTACGTTACACCCCCAGGACTTATAACTGGAAGTGTGTATCTTTTGACCTCCTTCACCATGTTGCTCCCCACCCCCTACCCCCCCACCTCTGGCAACCACCATTCTGTTCTCTGTGTCTGAGTTTGAGGAATCCAAATTTCTGATTCCCCAGTAAATATATTTTGTGAAGGATATGAAATCTTTTAAAACAAGAGATCCATCAATGAAAACAAAGCCTATAGGATACTCTTGATCTTGGAAAGGTTGGGAACCACAAGTTTTGATCAACCTCCTTATTTCACAGATGAGAAAACAGGTTGTGTGATGTTAAGTGTTAAGTTTTGTGGCAGAAACTCTGGCTACAACTCAGGCCTCCCGGCTACATATATCAGCAATCATTCTCCAGCCCCACAGCAACTCTCCCTTCATGGAAAGCCCATCTTGTGAAGGACAGATTACACTTCTTAATGTTTGGGCAAAGGCAAGGAACAATAAACAGTGGTGGAAATTATAGGGAGGGAAATTTTTGTTTTGTAGAGAAAAAAAATTTTTTTTTTGAACAGTTGGAACTGTTCAATCGGGAAAGATGCTTTCTTGAGAGTGTCTGGAAAAATTGTGAAGCAGTTAAAATGGAAAAAAAAGATTACTGGGTGTCAGATGGTATGGTAGGCCTTTTTGGATTATCTGCATTTATTTATGTATGTTTATTTATGTTGAGAGATAGAGCACAAGTGGGGGAAGGGCAGAGACAGAAGGGGAGAGGATCTGAAGTGGGCTCTGTGCTGACAGCAGACAGCCCAATGCGGGGGGGGGGGGGGGGATATGGAAGCTTCATGAATTTGTGTGTCATCCTTGTGCAGGGGCCATGCTAATCTTCTCTATATCGTATATCTATATTTTAGTATATGTGCTGCCCAAAGGAGCACTGGGTTATCTGTTTTTATTAATGGTCTGTGCCTCCTATGGTCCTGTAACTACAATTCTGTAGATGGTAGAAAACTGCTAGTAATGCAATTAGTTCTTTTCCACGGAGATGCAAACAAAATCTGATTGAGGTGCCATTGATCTCCTCCCACCCCCGGAAGTCGGTTTTGCATTTAACATATTCATTTCAGCATTCCTGATGGCCTGTGTGTCTGTTTTTTGGGTCCTTCTGTAAACAGGTTTTTCACACTTTACTCGTTCCCTCATTAATTAATGAGTCAAATAAAATCTTTGATGTGTGTTCACTTTATAGTTGTCTGAGAGTCATGATTTTTTTCTTTTTGAAAACAATTCTCTTTAACCAGGAGGTCTTGGATGTTCCATCCCTGGATGTGTTCAGGCAGGTGGTGTGGCCATCCTTGATCCTTATACCAGACTCCTATGGCTCTTTCCAGACTTTAATGTAAAGAGTCGTTCACATCTCTGTTTCCCTCAGGAGACTCTCTTTTCCTGAGGAGGGGGACCCAGCTAATGTATGCGCACTAACAAAAATTTGTTAAGGGAAGGGGAGATACGGTGTGCGATTTACTCACCTTTTCCATTTAGGACCACCAGGGGGAGCAGAAGCCTTCCCTTACTAACTTCGGGAACCCACCTAGGGAGCGTCCGGGGTGGAAGGAAGTGTAGCCCAAAGGAGGATCAGGGACGAGAATGAGTTCATCCAGCCCGACCGCTTACGACCGTATCTTTATGGGAGGAGATGAAGTCAGCCTGGAGCACGCACTAAGATCGCAGAGGAGGGCAAAGTTCTGTTAGAATTACGAAAATATTTACAGCCTTTTAACCTGAATACACAGAGCACATTCTTGTCGTGACTTGAGAATTCAGTCTTCGGACTGCCACTCCCACTTACTGAGCGCCGCCCTCTGCTGGATAGGTCGGTGGTTCCCAAGGAGGAAGATGAACGGGGAAGAGGGAAGAAAGGGAGGGAAGGGGCGGCGCAAAGACCCCGCCCACCTTTTCGGTAGACCCATCCCACCTGGCAGTCCACACCTCGTAGGAACGAAGACGGCTTCAGCTTGACAAACAGTTCGTGACACTGACATCTCGATCTTACCACCCCGGTTCTGTGCGGTGCGAACCAGACCCCTCAGGAAACGGAGTCCCCTAGAGAAACCGCGACCCCCAGAGTTGTACAGATTATTAGCGGCAGGTGCTGCCTCCAACGTTGGACTGCTTCCATTTCTCGGAGGGGTCGCGATTGCGACCAGCGTCAAATCCAGAGTCTTCGCCGCCGCCCCGCCGCACCCCCGGTTATTTCCTCCAGGAAAGAACACGCGCCCCCAGCGGTATCCCGCAGTCCCCCGGACGGCCAGTTCCGTCCCTTGGAGCGCCCTTCCTCGGTTGCGGGGAGGGGGGGGGGGCGGAGAGGGACGCCTGGCTCTCCCTCCCACCTGCTAGGCGCACAGCGTTCTCGGTCCCCGGGACAGTGTGCGGCCGGGCCCGACACAGCCTGGTGCAGGCCGCGAGCGGCCGTCGGGGGAAAAGGAGGGGTTCTCCCTCGGGCCCGCCCTTTTCCCTGGACTCCCCCGCCCTCCCCCCCGCGCCGGAGCCGGAGCCGCCCGAGCGGAGGGCCCTTTAAGGAGGAGCGCGGGGCGCGGCGCAGGTGAGGGGCGGGCCCGCCGGGAGGATCTGCGCTGCGCGCCGGCGCCGGCCCGGGAGCCGGATTTGGAGAGCGCGGCGCCGGCGGAGCCGCAGGGGGCGGCGCGGCGGAGCCTCCCGTGGCCTCGGACGCTCCTCCTAGCCCGCGGCCGCCGCCCGCCTCCGCCTGCCCCTCCAGCTCCTTCGCCCCGACCCGGCCGGCCGGCCGCCCGCCACTTCCGGCCGCTCACCTGGGACGCGCTCACCTGCCTCTGGGCGCCTGGGCAGCAGGATGAAGGACCGGCTGGAGCAGCTGAAAGCCGTGAGTCCCGCCGCACCCGGGAACTGTTGGGCCGGGGGCACAGCTGCGAGGGAGAGGGCCTTCCCTATGCTCCCCAAATCCGGGCTAGAGGGGGGCCCCCCCGCATCAGGCCTGCGCCCCCGGAGCTCCCGCCGCATCCGCGCCCCTTCCCCGCCCCTCCGCTTCGGGGTCATGTGCCAGTGATTCATCCCTAGGTTGTGATTTCCCTGGATGCCTCCCTCCCCTCCCCGCAAGCTGGACAGTTTCAGTTCAGAGCTGGGGTCTGCGGGTGGGGGTTCTTTGAGTCCAGAGGAGTTCTCTGTGAGGTCACGGGTCACCTCTACCAACCTGCTACCTGGCAATATGCCCAGGATCAGCCTCCTCCTACCCTCCTTGTCTCCCTTGGGGGGCGGGGAGGGGGCGCCGAGTACGGCTGCCCCTCCCCCAGGACCTGCTCAGAGCCCCTGGGTGACCTCCTGAGCTGTGAGCTGGTCACGTGCCAGGATGGGCCCAGCACCTCGCCACCCTGAGGTCTATAATTATTAATTTCTCCCTCATCCTCCGGACAGCTGTGGTCAGGGCAAAGGATCTGAATGAAGGTAGACCGCCTCCAGTCCTACTGCACAAAAGCCGTAAAACCCCGAGCTACTTAGTCTTTTGAGCCTGTGTTTCCTTGTCTGTCAAACGGGGATGATCATCCTTTAGAGATTTGCTATGAGATCAAATGACATAATGGGACTTGATATAGAGGATGGTTAAAGCTTGGGTTTTTGAGTCATTGACTCACATAACAAATAATTACCAAGTACATTCTATGGGGCAGGCCCGGTGCTCAGCCCTGGGGATTGGGGGACACAGGCTCTGTCTATATGGAATTTTAAATGTAGCCTTTGATAGACACAAAGCAGTCCCTCTTCTTGGGAGCTTGTGAGAATTGCGAGGCTTCAGCCCCTGCCTGCACCCACAAAATCAGTCTGATTGCTCTCGAATCTCCCCAGGGGATGCAAGAACACATGAAAGTTTGGGAAGCTTGGGAATGGATAGAACTGGGGTTGGGTTGCCCCTGGCTACACCGATTACTGGCTGTCCCTCCACCTCTGAGCTTAAGTTTTCAGGTCTGTGAAGTGTGTGGTTGTAAGGACTAAAAGCAAGAGCACACAGAGCCCTTTGCATGATGCAGGGTACGTGTGGGATGAATAGGTGGTAAATATGCTGATAGCTGTAAAAGCTCCTCTGGCAAAAATACAGGCCTTGTTCAAGGCACTGCTGAGATGCTGTTACAGTCGCTTTTCTTTCTCTTCCCTTATCCTGGGTAAGACCTTTGCGTTCCTTTCACCTGCTCTGGGTCATAATGCTGCAGAGGAGGTGAGGGTGATGGAGAAGTGAGAGAAGAAAAAGGGCAGCTACAGATGGGGGGGGGGGGGGGGGGGGTGGGGGAAGGAGCCGGGGAGGGAGCCTCCCTGCCTCCTGCCCGCTCTTTGTCATTGAAGCTTCATAATATTGCCTTTACAGACAGGGCAGAGTTTATTGCCCCTATTTTTTATACAAGAGGCAAGTAGAGCTCAGCTTGGGTAGGAGGGGTGTCGCGGTTCCCAGGGCCGGTCAGGGCACAGCCCGGAGAGGAACCCAGGCTCCTGACGCTCTCCACCATACTCCTTCCCTGAGGCTCGCTGGAAAGGAAAGAGGAGTGTGGTTTTGAAGATCTTCCCGTATCAGCCACACACCCAGCAATCATAAAACAGTGCGGAACTGAACGGCAGGCCCGGGCGACTCCCTTCCTTGCGTTAGGAAACCCATTTCCAGAGGAAGATAGCCCACTGCCCCTTTCAAGCCCACAGTCAACAAATAGCAAAGAACTCTTGAGTTCTGAGCATCAATTCAGTTTGCCAGGAAAGCCAAGCAAGTCCCCTGGCTTCCCCGAGCCTCCGGGCGGGGCTTTACCTCTGGGGAAGGGAAAGGTCACACTGGAGACTGGGCACTTGTGGGGTGCTGTTCTGAAATAACAGGTTTTGGAGCAGGGGCATGGCTGGTGGTGCCCAGCAAAGAGGACCAGGCTGCAGGTTCAAAGGTTCTGATTGTTGCCTTGCCACTTAATAGCTGTGTTCCTTTGTACCCCTTCTGCTTCTCTGTTCCTCTTTTGTAAAACAAGAAGTTTGGTTCATCTCAGAACCCCCTCTTGGCAATACTGATGTTTTCCCCTGGATCATTGTTCACGTTTGTATGGGTTTTGGTTTCTAGTCCATCCCCCCCCCCCATCCCCCACCTCTGGGTGAGAGATGCCTTCACTGCAACAAGATAACCATCCCTCTGATTATTTTCATCAATAAAAAACATTGGTTACCCCGCATGAAACCAGTTTCACACTGAACAGCCTGTGTAATCTCCTCTGTGGCATCTTTCTAAACCTTTGGGGGAGGCGAGGTGATAACTGGGGGAGGGCGGTCATGTGCAGGAGATTAGCCTTCCTCTGTGTGGGTATCAGGAGTAGATGTGAAGTTGATGGGTCAAAATAAGGATTCTCTGCGTGAAAGCATTCTCAGTAGTCAGAGCTGCCCAGGGACGGACTGGGGTGGCCAGAGAGGTTGGGAACTCTTAAGCCTGGGGTGAGGCAGGAAGCTTGTGGGGAGTTTGAGCAGCTCTCTGAGGGTGGAGAGGCAAACCGATTTCAGGCCCTCATCCACCTTGCTGATACATGGTTCTCTAAAATGCTTTGTTGTGTGTGAACCTGTGTTAGGCACCATGAGGCTCTTGGGTTTCCAGGACCAAGGTCTCAGAGTTGCGCCTGTAAAGTGGGTCATCATACCTTCCCCATAGAGCCATTGTGGAGGTTGAATGAAATAATCCAAGATAATCACCCACCATTGTGCATGTGCGTTCCCCCAACTTGACCTGCCGGGAGCAGCATCCACACTGAAGGGGCACACCTTCCCGAGGCCATGGTCACAAGACCTGACTCATCTCTTGCATTGCTCCTCCTGGTAGGCCTCCTCAGCAGCCTGCTTCTTCAGGGAGTAGGACAGGCTTACCAGGAATGCACAGGGTCTACCCCCAGCCCGTCTCACAAGCTGATTTCTCACTAGCTGAACTTTGGATCTACTGAGTCCACACAATTCCCATCCAGGGACCTCTTGCCCGGCTCTCTTTTCATTCAGCAAACATTGACTGAGCACCTACTATGGCCCAAGCCCCGCCTTAGGTGCCGGGTTATAATGGTGATTACCACCTATTCCTGGACCTTAGAAGTTCACAGTCAGATAGGGAGACGCACAAGAAACGGAAAATGATGATACCTTCCTTGTGTTAGAAGCTACTGTGGGAAGACCCTGTCGACTGGCCTCTGGGGACAAGACACTAGGGGGTGCAGGGTGTTTCCCAGAAGTGATGCTTGAGCTCAGGTCTCGTTAAGATCAAGTCCGATCTCTTCAAGGCACGTAGAGTCTCCTGAGAGGCAGGGATCCTGGATTTTCTCAGCCACTGTCTCATTGGCGAGTGCTCCGCTATTTCACCACGATAAGTGCTTTGGGACTTTCCTGTGCTGGGTGTGCTGATCCTCCCTTCTGACCTCTTCCTGCTGGATAGCATGTTATGCAGAATTACTACACAAGGTTCTGGTCTTAAAGAGTAAATGGTCATGTATGAAACAACTCGCAAATTAAAGGTAGATAATGATAGCAGAGAAGCCAGTGATGTAGGGTAGGGAAAAGAGGGCAAGAACTTTGGACCCCCTGGAGTTGGTCTACGGAGGACTAGAAAGAACTGGGGGTACACCGGCCCCTCCAAGGCAAGTGCTAATAGGGATGCACGGATGAAATCAACCACCTGGGACTCTAAAAGGCGGGAGTAACTTTTTATTCATTCTGTTCTGTCTTGTCTCCTGCTGCATCCTGAAGGGCTCCTTGGCCTCCTGCTGCTTTTGACAGTCTGGATCTCTGTGGGATCAGAGGTCCTGATGTTAAGGGTCAGAGTATAACCCCTCAGAATCATGGGGCTGTACTTCCCCTTAAAGCTCAATTCGTTTACTGCATAGATATTGGCCCCTGCTATGTGCCAGGTGCTTTGGATCCTAACCAAATCTTAACATCCTGACTTGAGAATCTCTTCACTGAGATTCAACTTAAGACCCTTTTCATTGAGATTCTGTACTTTAGTGATAAGATTTCTCACTGGTCTGTGATTTCTTCCTGGGAGGATTCACCCCCGGGAGAGCGATTTAGCTGGAGCAGACTGGGAGGCCAGGCCGAGATGAGTTAACAGGGGATTGAGCAGGGATTATGGACTCATCAGGCTGAGGCCAGAAGAGAAAACGCTTGGACGAGGGAAGGGGATTAGTTTTATTTTTGTTCCTGTGAGTGAGGGGGGAGACCAGGGCCTGGCAGAAGCCAGGGTGCTCTCTCTCCCTTCTCCTACTGTCAAAATTCCTAGCCATCTTCCAAAACGCATTCTTTCCACTTACCCTCCCTAACTGCAGCCTAGAGTATTCTCCCTCATTCCAGCTGCACATAAAGGGCTGTATATCGCTTTGCAGCAAATACCTTTCTGCTGTTAGGTTCATGGGGTTTTTGTCACCATGGAGTAGGCTTGAAACCACCTTCCTTTGTTTTTTCAAGAGTTGGACTCTTTGTCTCCTTAAGTACTATTGTAACTTGGGGGCATGTGGCTGGCTCCGTCTGTAGAGCTTGTGACTCTTTATCTTGGGGTTGTGAGTTCAAGCCTCACATTGGGTGTAGACATTACTTAAAAATAAAATCTTAAAAAAAAAAAAAAAGGAGTGATGGTTCTATTCCTTGTTGTCACCGTGTCATCAACTGCAGTAAAATTGATCATTTATTGAGCAGCTACATACTATTTGATGGGACCTGTGTTAGGTGCCTTGCATTTGTTGTCTCTAATCCCTTCAACCACGCAAGGCAAGGTGCTGTTTTACATTATTCCCATTTCACAGGTAAGGAAATCGAGGCTCAGATTTAGTGGAGATCCCTAGCTGGGAAAAGTTGGGATCAAGATCGAACATGTCTGTCTTGCCTTTTTTTTTTTTTTTTTTTTTTTTTTTTTTTTATCTCCCTGCACTTTATTTGATCATCTGCCCATCTACAATGCACACGGCCTGATGCAGTGGCAGAAAGGGTATTCCTCTGGAGCCCCAGTGCCCCGAACTCTGCATGGTAGTTATCTAGTAAATGTTTATCCGACTGATTATTGACTAATCGACAGCTTGGCCCTCCCACATCCCTTGCCCATTGTTGGGACTTACTCTTCCCTCTCTATTCCCTGTGGGGTGGAGTTGAGCAGCATTTACTCCGAGAGCCTGTGAATTTGCTAATGATGCCAGAGGTCACTGGTTCCATCTTCAAGGACAAGGGTGGCTGAATTCCAAGGCTCCTAGCTATTCCTAAACCCTTAGCCCACTACATCATGGAGGATTGCCCCGTTCAGAAAGACAATGAAGGAGAAGATGTGGGTGCCATGGTGAAAATCTAGCTACCCCATTTTTCCTCTGGCAAAATCTAATAACATCTCTCTCTTTTTAAAAAAATTTTTTTAAAAGTTTGTTTATTTATGTATTTATTTTTGAGAGAAAGAAAGAGTGAGTGAGCAGGGGAGGGGCAGAGAGAGAGGAAGAGAGAGAATCCCAAGCAGGATCCATGCTGTCAGCACAGAGCCCGACACGGGCTTGCACTCACAAACCATGAGATCATGACCTGAGCTGAAACCAAGAGCTGGACGCTTAACTGGGACACCCAGGTGCCCCAAATCTTAGGAGTCTCTCAACACTCAGTTCCAGTGTCACCACCACAGGGAAGCCCCCAGACCTTGAGCGGACAGCATTTACCACTCCACAAACTGTTTATCTTGGTTGATGTGTGACAGCAGCGGCCCAGGGTTTCAGAAGCCGCCTGCCCCGTCCTTGTCTGCTGTGTGAGGGAGCACAGATCACGCAGGCCTCGTTCCCCCTGCACTTCCACGGCCCGGCTCACGGTGGGGAAGGCTGCAAACCACACTGTCCAATGAGCAAATGGGGACGTTCTGCAGATGAGCTTACTTGGAGATTCTGTAGTCCCTGAGGGACCTTATCTGCAGCTGCTTTAATACCCAGCCTCTTCAGCTCCCTGCCCTGACCAGTCTCCACGGTCAGGCCAGCCTGCTTTCTGGCATTGGGCCGTTTCCACGGCAACGTCCCCCTGCCGGACGGGAGGGCTGCTGTAAATGCAGTTCAACCTAAAGGAGATCAGTGGAACACATCCTTTTGATTTTGGACCAATTTTAGACTTACAGAAAAGCCACAAAGGCAGCACAGGGAGTTCCTGTCCACCCCCACCTGGTTTCCTCCCTTGTTGACACCTTCCATTTTGATGGTACGTTTGTCACAACCGAGGGATGCTTTAACGATCCTGATGTTGGCACGTTCCTATTCTCTGAACTCCAGACTTGATTTGGATTCCACTCATTTTCCCATGAACGGCCCTTTTCCTGATCTGGGGTCCCATCCAGGACACCACGTTGCAGTTAGGTGTCTTGCTTTCTTAGCCTGCCCTGGCCTGTGTCTGCTTCTCAGGTGTTCCTTGTTTCCGTGACCTTGTCCGTTTATTCAGCTCATGTGTTTTCATGCTTTGGAAGCGTGTTTCCAGTGGCCGGTGCCGCCGCTGGCGTGCGGCTGCCGTTGGAGGCATCCCTCCGGGGTGGTAGACAGCAAGGGCTCAGCAGCCGGCTGCACGGGCTCTCCCAGCTCCGGCACGCACCATCTGTCCCACCTTGAGCAGGTTGCTTGACATCTTTATGCCTTAATTTTCTCAGCTGTAAGATGGGGAGGGTCCCCAGAAGATTGTAGAGATTAAATGGTACGTATAAAGTGCATGTCCCAGAAGAATCCTCAGCTCCTGTGGAGTGCTCAATAGATGTTACCTAATACATAGTGAAGTGTTTTCTAGAAGGATCGTGATGGGAGGGGGCTTGGGCACAGGGGCTGAAAGGAAGTAGAGACGAGTAGAGAAGAAGAGGTTATTAGTCCCTCCATGCCTCGTCCCTGAGAACTGGAGGCTGTGGGGTATTGAGTGGTGGGGTTGAGACGGAGAGGAAGTCTGAAAAGAGCCCAGAAAGCTGGAGTAGGGGAGGAACAATGTTCCAGAAAGAAATCGTGGGCCAGTAAGAAGTCTTATCACTAAAGAACAGAAGCCCAATGAACTCTCCAGGAGGAAGCAGAAGATACTCTTCCAATGTCTTTGGCTCCTGGGATGAGAGAGAAAGCAGGAAAAAGGTGTGGTCTTCTTATTCCAGTGGCCTTCCTGGAGGTATCCTTTGGGTAAATTCACTCATCTTTCAAAATTTCCCCAAGGACTCACCTTTGCACACATTATTATATATGCTTCCATCCTCCCCAGGCTCTGCCTTGGATTCAGGGAGGTTGGGCACCCGGTCTTCTTGTCTTAAGTGCTGTCCTCATTCACCATGTGGGGTTGTAATGACCTGTGTGCCTCCCATCGGAGACAGTGAGGTCCTGGAGAGCAGGGGCTGCTGAGTTTGGTCTCTGCATCTCTAGTGGCAAATAAATGCTGGTTGTTCAGTAAATACTGTTGGGTGAATGAATGAGCGAATGGATTGGACCTTGTAGTGGGAAGGAGAATGTGTGGGTATGGCAGTTGGTTACGAGACCCCACCATGTCTCTAAGTGAATGCACTGCGAACTCGGTGGATTGGGCCAGGTATGGTTCCATCCTGTCTTTGTTCCATATTAGCCATGTGATTCTGGGTGAGTTAATCTCCCTACCTCAGATTCCTCACCTGTGTAGACAACATCTACACAGAGGCTGTTTTTTTCCCTCCTGTTTTTCTTTTTTCTTTTTTTTAAAAGTTATTTATTTTGAGAGAGAAAGAGAGAGAGAGAGAGGGAAGGGGGAAGGAGAGAGAGAAGGGGACAGAGAATCCCACAATCCTGGGGTCACGACCAGAGCCGAAATCAAAAGTCAGACACTTAACCGACTGAGCCACACAGGCACCCCTCCCTCCTCCTTTTCTTTCGGTAAACTTCCATCCCTTTTTGCTGTTCCTTCTCAGACCTAGCTTAGGTCCTGAGAAGCAAAAACAGGTAGGAATTAACATGGCACCTGGGGATGAAGTTTGATGATTTTTCTATGCAACGAACAGAATGCAAAGTGTCTTCAAACACACGTGGAAGATTAAAAAATACTGACCGTGTATAATGATACGAAGAAGTGTCCAGTTGCACAGAATATTAAGTCCAGTAGGCTATTTTCCCTGACGACGGCATAATAAAATTAACAATACAGTAATAGCCCTCCTTACCTGCTTTGGAAATTGAAAATGCCTTTCTAACTAGCTCTTGAGTTAAAAAGAAGTCAGAATGGGGGCACCTGGGTGGCTCAGTCAGTTGAGTGTCCAACTCTGGATTTTGGCTCAGGTCATGATCCCAGACTCGTGAGGGATCAAGCTCTGTGCGGAGCATGGAGACTGCTTGGGAAAAGGGAAGTGTCCCCTTGTTTCACAGGGAGAGAGGACAGTGTGGGAGGGAAGGGGGGGGGGGTCGGAGAAGGGTAGGCACACTCTTTAAGTGGGGAGCAGAGAACGCCGAGTACTTGTTGAGAGCTGTTTACTCAGAATCTGTGGCTCTTTTAATTGAAGAAGAGGGACTGGAAAAACCAGACGTTGGGCAGTGTGTCACGGGCGTGTGTGCGTGTGTGTGTGTGTGCGCGCGCGCGCTCGGAACCCTCGTAAGCCGTAGTGTTTGTTGTCCCTGGGAATCCGCAGACCCTGGCTGCAGAGGGAGGCAGGTGGGGGAGAGGGCAGCAGGGAGGAGGAAGGGCACACGGCGCTGTCTCTTTGAATTCATTGGGGGCAAGTCTGGGTTTACGAAGAGGCGCATGCGCCTCGAGCAGAGAGCTGTTCCCATGTGGAGGAGGGGCACAGACTCGTGCTCACCTGCTTGTGACACGAGGGCCCCGCCTCCGCCAGCCACAATCCTTTAATACCCCCGCTGCCGGCCCTTAAGGACCAGATGTCCCTTCGCAGCCCAGACTGCTTGCTGGTGCCTTTCCCTCACCCCAGAACGTTCCGAGAGCTCCGGGGCCTTCCGTCTTGTCCCGGGACCCCCGAGGAGTAAATGGGCGTCATCGTCATCCGCGATGGCTCCCTTTTCCTTCCTTTGTCCCGTCCTGTCTTGCTGCTCTGATTTGTAGGATCCTCGAGGAATTGCCGGTGATTTAAACTTAGACTGCAGCAGGTTGTTTGTCTTAAAATCTCTAACGGAAGTATAGTTGGCACACAATGTTAACACCAGTTTCAGGCGTAGGACACGGTGATTTGACAAGCCTGTGTTATGCAGCGCTCACCACGGTGTCACCACACGACGGAATTACCCTGGTGACTGTATTCCCTATCATCTTCCCCTATCATCACCTTTCATCCCCGTGACTTATTTTTATAAAATAAATAAAATGAAAATGAAAGTTTGTACCTGGAAAAGGAGCAGTGGGATTTCTCTCTCTCTCTCTCTCTTTTTTTTAATGTTTGTTTGTTTTTGAGAGAGTGTAAGTGGGCGACGCACAGAGAGAGGGGGACAGAGGATCCAAAGCAGGTTCCCTGCTGACAGGCTGACAGCAGCGAGCCCGATGCGGGGCTCGAACTGACAACCGCGAGATCATGTCCTGAGCTGAAGTGGGACGCTCAACCGACTGAGCCCCCCAGGCGCCCCCCTTCCCCTCTTCTTGAGAAGGCATCCATTTGTTTACAGCAGTGGTTTCTTGGTTAGCTAAGCTTGCTGGTTTGCTTGCTTGCTTACTTCCTTTTTTCTTCTTTTCTTTGCTCTGTTGACAACAGGACTTTCTTCAAATGAAGTGTTACATTCAGCCCCAGTGTATAAAGCAGACAGAAGGGAAGCTACACAGATTTAAGAGTGGGGAAGGGCCCACCTGCCTGCCTCCCCCCTCCCTGGCTTCCCTGGCCAGTTTCTGAGGCTCATCTGAAGTGTCCTGGGGTTCCACAAAGCTGCACTGGAAAGCTAAGCTCCTTACTTGGCGAGAAAGCCCAGGCTTAGTGCAGACAAGTGCCCAGCTTTCCGCAGGGCCGGGCTGCTGCTCTCCTTGGCTCCTGGTCACTCTCGGGATGGGCCGCTTTGGGAAGGTGCAGGGGGGTAACAAGGGCTTAGGACAGACAAGCGAAGTTCGAGCCCAGACTCTGCCAACCAGTGGCTGGGAGCCCTTGGATAACCTCTAGGGTGTTGTGGCCACCCAGCATCTGGTAAGGGCTCTATGGGTGGCAAATACTTTTATTCAAGAAGCTAACGGAAGGGACCCACATCAGATAGACGGAGAATGATGGAGAAGGCAGTTGAGAGAAAGGCAGTGAATGCTGAGTAAGAGGAAGTACAGCAAAAGCCCCTTCATGCTGCGTGCCGGGCCCCTGAACCCTCCCCACTCTGCAGAGAGGAGGTCATGGTCCTGGCAGCCCTCACGGGACTGTGGGGCACATTTGAGAGGCAGGGATGGGTGCTAGATACACGGCTCTGTGTCAGTGCTGCCCTCTGGCCCACGTCCCATCTCCTGGTGGGAGAGGCATCATGGGGCTGGGGGTGGGGGAGAGGAAGTGAGCGGCTGAACTCGTGGTTCTCACTGTTCCTTCTGCGGCCGATGTAGCTACTGCAACGTTCCTATTACCACACGCCTTGATTCTCTGATAAAGATGCCCAAGTTCTTTTCTCAGCTGTGCTCAGTCATGTGGGCCCAAGATAAAGGACGCCGTGTGCTTTCCTTGGCCTTGGGACTCCTGAGGCCTCAGCCTGAGAGAGCCTGGCTGTGTCAGAAGGGACAGGGGGTTTCCCGGGATCAGTTAGACCCCCTTTTGGAGAAGCTGGTTGGAAGTTCCAATGTCCCATGACTCCGGATCACCCATGATGGTGGCTTCTTCCTTGGACTCTCTCACTGGACTAAAGCTTGTGCTGTTGTAATTGATGTTGTGATGTTATATTTTTGGAAACAGCACAGCACAGTGGGAAAGACTCTGCATGGGAAGATGGGAATCAAGAAACCTGGGTTCTACTCCTGGCCAGCAGTAACTCATTGTTTGGCTGTGGGCCTTGATTTGCCCCTCTCTCAGTGACAGAATTTGATGGTAGAATCTGTAAGGTTGCATTTAACTCTAAAAGTCCTGTACCTTTTTTTTTTTTTTTTTTTCTTCTTTTTTTCCCCCCTTTCCTGTTTAAAGGTACTTATATCCAGGTTAAAGCTATAGAGAAGTTGGCTAGATCTTATGTACGGCCCCTTTTATTGAGTTGTAACTATGTGCTATTCATTGCATAAGGAACTTTAAAATATTCTGTCCTCACAAAAGCATTGGTAGACGCTATTCTGTCTATTTTGTGGATAGGGAAATTGAGGCTCAGAGATGTTAAACCAGTTGTGTAAGGCTTGGTGACCAGTATGTGATGGAGCAGTTTACGGAACCCAGATCATCGTCATGCTCTGTGGCTGACCTTACTGACGTAGCCTTTAGTGCGAGGACTTCCTCAGAAGAGAAGTCACTCTTTTAGCTGTCACGTCTTTACAGCAAGGTGATAGGGAGACTGACATTTGTGAGCCACTGGTATGTGCTCAGTATTGTGCTAGAAACCTTCCATATGTGATGTCTTCCAGTGCCCGTAAAAGTCGTAAGGTGAGTGGTGGTATTACATTCACAGATTAAAAAACTCAGAGCAATAAAAGACTTGATTGAGATTCTCACAGCCAGTAATTGGTAACCAAAGGTTTTAGACCGAGGTTGTGGGTTACCAGAGACTTCTCTTTTCCTAGTTCACACTTTTTCTCAACTGGAGGTGGATGAGGCTGCCCTGCCCAAAGCCAAAAGGTGATGTCTTGGATGTGGGGGATCCCTGTACAAATTCTGGGGGCCTCAGAAATTTACGTCATGACAGAGAGCTCGGTGCCTGCCTCCCAAGCCCCAGGACACAGTTGTTCCCAGCTTCCAGAAACTTCCCTTGGTCCATCCTAAGATGGCAGACTCATCCTACTTCCTTCCATCCCATGTTGACACCCATGGGTGTGTACCCACACACACGTACCCACATGGTATCTCCCTTCAGTGTGGGTCTCTAGAAGACCTCTGGAGAGAGGAGTTGGGACAAATGCTTGTTAGCTCACCTTCCCAGAGGAGGGCTGGGCTCCTGTTTTCCAGTGAGGGTCACAGAGATCCTTGCTGGGAGATGGAGCTCTCTGGAGGCTACTAAGAGGCCCAAGTATTGACGATAGTGATAATAGGAGCATTTTATCTCAACTTTAGAAACTGCTGGCTGAATCCAGGCTGCAGTCCCTGTGGGGGCTGGGTTTTCATTCAGCTAAAATTGATTAAATTTCTCTTACATATCTAGCACATGGTGAGTGCTCAGTGTACATGTGGAATGCATGAATGAGTGAATGAATGAATGAATGACACGTACAAGTAATTTTAAGTGCAAGTGAGAAAAGCCAATTCCAGTGAAATGAATTTTCTAAAAACATTAGAATAATACTGTTTGAGTTTGTTGGGAGAGTGCTGGGAACAGTTGTGGAACCTGTTGGGAAGGCTTAGGAAGAGTAGAAGTGAAGGTACTCTTTGAGAAACTGGCAGAGATCTCTGTTTGCTTTGCAATTCAAATTCCTCAGGGAGGTTGGCTCACGATTGACCCCCTTCACCTTCCCCACATGATTCTGGGAAGGTTATCTACACCAAGGAAGGCTTTCTGGGCAGGCACGTAAGCTCAGAGTATCTGTTATAATAGATAAGGCAGCCCTGACCCTCCAGGGTTTATAGCCAGTAGGGAAAGACTGATAAATAAAGGGATAATTAACAGTAGGCTGTGTTGGATGCTATGGAAGGTCTGCACAAGCTGCATCGGGAGCTTAGAAGTTTGTTTTTTTTTTAATTTTTTAAAGGTTTATTTTTGAGAGAGAGACAGAGCATGAGTGGGGGAGGGTCAGAAAGAGAGAGAGAGACAGAATCTGAAATAGGCTCCAGGCTCTGAGCTGTCAGCACAGAGCCTGACGTGGGGCTCAAACCCACCACCACAAGATCATGACCTGAGCCAAAGTGACGCCCAAACAACTGGGCAACCCAGGTGCCCTGCTTAGGAAGGTTTTAAATTTTACATGAGGAGTGTCAGGGAAGGCCGACAGAGAAGATGGTTTGAGATTGAATTTAATTATTTTTATTTTTATTTTTATTTTTTAGAGGTGGGAAGGGAGAGAGGGAGAGAGAGAGAGAAAGAGAGAATGAGAATCCTAGTGCAGAGCCCTACACGGAGCTTAATCCCACAACCCTGGGATCATGACCTGAGCCGAAATCAAGTCAGAGGCTCAACTGACTGAGCCACCCAGGCGCCCCCAAGATTGAATTTAAAGGCTAAGTAAAATTTTTCCGGCTGGGCAAATGCATTTCAGGAAGAAGTCCTTCATGAAAGATGGTCTGTCCAGGAAAAGTGGGGAGTTCCAAGTGCCTGGTCTAGAGAGTGTATCATGAGGAGAGGAACATGGGCAGGGCCAGACCTTAATGGTCCCTATGTGCTCTGTTGGGCATTGGGACTTTTAATCCCAGGAGAACAGAAGGAATGACTTTTTAGGAAGATGAGTTTGGGGGCTGTGGCACTGCCATCAAGTTCAACTCCTTTGAAGGAGTTAAGCTCCTGACTGTTAAGCTTGGGTTGCCGAAGGTTCCAGACAAGCCAGAGAATGAGATGATGGCGGAGCCAGTCAAAACAGACTCCGCAGATGTTTGGAGAGTCCCAGATTTCTTTTTCTTTCTTTCTTTCTTTCTTTCTTTCTTTCTTTCTTTCTTTCTTTCTTTCTTTCTATTTGTTTTTGAAAGAGAGAGAGTGCAATCAGGAGAGGGGCAGAGAGAGAGGGAGACACAGAATCTGAAGCAGGCTTCAGGCTCTGAGCTGTCAGCACCCCTGACGCAGGGCTTGAACTCATGAGCCGTGAGATCATGACCTGAGCGTAAGTCGGACGCTTAACTGACGAGCCACCCTGGAGCGTCCCAGATTTCACTGGGAATTCCCAGTAATGCCATCATCTGTTGAAGGTTGGGGGGGTTGGTAGCGGGTAAAGAGGAGAGGGCCCTGGTGGCTTTCATTGCCTGTGGGGTTATGAGTGTTTGAGAGGGCTGTTGTCTACCGCAGGTTGTGAAGAAGCAGGTGCAGTGGCTTTTCCCCTCCCCACCTCCCCACCTCGACTGGCAAGAACCAGTTCTCCCTCTGAGCTTAGAAACGGTCAGCATGGGGTGCCTGGGTGGCTTGGTCGGTTAGGTGTCTGACTTCGGCTCAGGTCATGATCTCACGGTCCGTGAGTTCGAGCCCTGCATCGGGCTCTGTGCTGACAGCTCAGAGCCTGGAGCCTGTTTCGGATTCTGTGTCTCCCTCTCTCTCTGCCCCTCCCTGTTCATGCTCTGTCTCTCTCGGTCTCAAAAATAAATAAACGTTAAAAAAAAATTTGAAAAAAAGAAAAAAAAAAAAAAGAAATGGTCAGCATGTGGCGCAGTGATGGGGAGAGTGTAGACACGGCTCGGGCCCTGGATGCTGGGTGGGAATGGAAGCACTTCCTTTAGATAGCCGTTTTGTGATTCTGTAGAGGAAGTGGAATGAGATCGAGAAAGCTGGGGTCCCCAGGGGTTGCTGGGGGCCGAAGGGAGAGCTTCCTTTTCCTTATAAACATGAGCTCTGACAGGGGATGACACACAGTACTGTTTTGTTTTGTTTTTTTTTTTTGCAGTAGGTGGTTAATGAAAACAGGAAAACCTTTGTTCCTACCCTGAGGATTGGAAGCGAGTGCTTTGGCGGAATTGAGGCTAGAAACTGTTCTCTTTGTTTTGTTTTGTTTGAATGTTTATTTATTTTTGAGAGGGAGAGACAGAGTGCAAGTGGGGGAGGGGCAGAGAGAGAGGGAGACACAGAATCCGAAGCAGGCTCCAGGCTCTGAGCTGTCTGAGCACAGACCCCGGTGCGGAGCTTGAACCCACGAACCATGAGATCATGACCTGAGCCGAAGTCAGACGCTTGACGGACTGAGCCATCCAGGTGCCCCGAGGCTATAAACTATTCTGATAGAGATGTCTGGTAGGGTGGATCACACATTTGAACGTTGTGGAGAAGGGATTAGGAACAGGGGCCCAAATCCAAAAGAGGCTAGAATCTGCCTGTCTCTACATTATTGCTGTGTGACTTTGGCCAAGTTGTTCAACCTCTCTGTTTTAGGTTCTCCAACAGGAATGAGTTATAATAATGTCACCAGTACCACTACGGACCCCCACCCCCACCTCTAGCAACAACAATAACAATAACACCTAGCATTTATTGAGTAATCGCAGTATGCCAGGCACCGTGCAAACGTGTTTTAACTTCCTCGTCTCATTTCTTTCACCACCCCCGAAGTCCATAGTGCATGTCAGCATTTTACAGATAGAGAAACCTGGCACAGTGATGTTAGTAGCTTGCCCATCCCTCCCTCCCTTCCCCCACCCCCTGCTAGAAGTCAGTAAACGGTGCAGCTCGGGTTTAAATACAGTGTGATGGAGTCCGATATATTGCAGGGCTGTTCTGAGTTTTAAAGGAGATTATGTCTGTATAATGTTTAGTATAGATGTAGCTCCTGGTGAGCCTTCAAGTTCTGTTAGCTGTTTCTTGTGTTTTTAGCCTCACCCCGTTCCTTTTTGTCTCTCACAGAAGCAGCTGACACAGGATGATGATGCCGACGAGGTCGAGGTTGCCATTGACAACACGGCTTTCATGGATGAGTTCTTTTCTGAGGTAGGCGACCTTCCTGTGCTTTTTTCTGAATGTACATAAGGAAACACAGCTTCCTGTGTAAAGAATAAAACTCGGCTCTTTCAGGTGTAGCAGAGGAAAGTCGGTCTTTTCCTGGGGTGAGGCGGCCAGACCCAGAAGTTACTGGGAGATTTCTCTTCAATACGTAATTGGGAGGGTTTGGATTTTTAATCTTCTTGAGAAAGTCAGCAGAAGGTAAATGATATGTAATTAATGAGATGCTTTTAAAGTCTTATGCTGCATGACAGCATTTTAATGATCTTCTTTCTTGCCTAAGTTACATAATTTCAATACTGAATACTGAATACTGACCATGGGGCCACAGCCATGTGTGAAAAAAAAAATACATCTTTAAGCTTGTGATTCAGATTGATCAGATTTGTTGTTTCGCAAAATTCAGGCCCAGGTGGAACGGGGAATTCCCAGGTGGAAACTGGGAAACTAAGAAACCACCAGTTTATTTTATTCACATTCAACAGGGACAAAGATGGGTTGCTCCTGTCTACAGATTCACATAATCTTTGATCTCGAAGGTCCTTCTTGGGAGAGACTATGGCAGATGGTGAGCGGTGGGATTCAAATCTCTGCTCTGCTTCTGACCAGCTGGTGATCTTGCCAGTGTTCCTTCACATGCTTTGTTTCCTTATCTGCAAATTGGGAGTGATAATGTAATCCCTAGGGTTATTACGAGGATTAAATGGAATAATGTTTATAAAGCATTCAGTATAGCATCTGACGTGTCTGTGCCTGGTGAGTGATTCTCCAGACCAGAACAAAAGCATGAAGAGTTCAGTCATGGAAGTTTCTGCCATCATACTGTGGTTTCTTTATTTAGGCTTTTTATTTTTTTTGGAAAGAAGACAAGAGGCACCATATTGTTTCTGCAGGAGGAATGGGGCACCTCCCGTCTCTAGATTGTGGACGTGCAAAGTCACGCTCTAGCTTGCGGGGCCTGGTGGTTCATGGCAGCTCCTCTGGTGGAGTGGGTAGCTGGTGTAGGAGTGGACTGGCGTACATGTGGGCCTGATTGGGAATTTGGCTGTGAACACTCCACGGTTCCCCACGCTCTTCATGGGTGGATCCGTCCTTTTGGCCAAGAAGTCGTGGTGAGACCGAAGAGCGCGGAGTTTTGTGAGGCCAGAGCTTGTTCCAGGTGTGGATCATGGAAAGAGAATGTCTTCTCAGTGGTGGGGAGGACTTCAGGAGTTGTTGGATGCCACTGTCGCTTGCCCTCCGATCTTGCCTTGGATGACCAGATACGTTAAGGGACTTCTTCCCTAAGATAAGGCAGTTTCGCCAATTACGGTCTTCTGCCTCTTCTCCTAACCCAGCAGGAGGGTCTCTGAAGGGCAGTATCCCCTGCCAAGTGGGAAGGTGATGTGCCTCCAGGACATGCTCTCAATTCATCCTCATGCATTTAATAGCGGTTGACTTTGGTTAAGTCATTTACCCCACCTGGGCCTCTAATTCTTGCTCTGCAAACTGGGAATGTTAGTACTAACCTTTCAAGGTTGTTGTGAAGATAACACGAGGATCACACATCTGGAAAGCATTTTTTTAAATTTATTTTGAGAGAGAGAGAGAGAGAGTGAGCGAGCATGAGTATGTGTGATGGGGAGGGCAGAGGGAGAGAGAATCCCAAGCAGGCTCTCTGCACCCGTGCATGAGCTGTGAGATCATGACCTGAGCCAAAATCAAGAGTCGACACTTAACTGAGCCACCCAGGTGCCCCTGGAAAGCGTTTTTAAACAGAACAGTGCTGGCTGGATAGTTATTTTTGGAGCCTTAAGACCTCAAGGGCTATTTGTTTTTTTGTTTTTTGCTTTTCTTTGCTTCTTTGTCAGATGCTTTTCTGTCATTTAGGGGGAAAAAAATCCCAAACCCTATCATATTGAGGGTGGAGAAGAGGACTGCACGGTGGGGTGGAAAGAGCATCATCTTTGAAATGGAGCTCCTCGTCTGCCACTAGCTGTGATCTCGGGCACATTCCTTGACTCCCCTCGGTCTCCGTGAGCTTATTGTGATATGGGGAGTAGCATCTTCAGCTCACAGATGTGTTGGGGAGTAAAGGAGTCGACACTCAGAAAGTGCTCAGTGTCGGCTTAGGTAAATGTTACTGCCCTGCTTTCCATGTGACGGAGCCCCAGGAGGGTAATAATGTCTCAGAGAGCAAGAGGCCGTGGACACAGAAAGAGGCCACCCAAGCTCTGGGCGCCCACGAGTTCTGGTCCTGATGTCAGGTCTGCCATTACCAGCAGTATAACTTTGGAAGAGCTGTTTCACTACTCTGAACCCCAGCTCCCTCTAAGACAGGAATAGCAGTGTTACCTGCTGGGTATTTATTATGAAGATAAATCGAGAAAGTACATGGATGTACCTGGCACAGTATGTCTCCAGTCAGTGTTAGCTGTCATCACTGTTCTGTTCCTGATGTGTTAGGGAATAGGGTCTGGAAATAGCCTTGAAAGTGGGATAGAGCACACGCCAGGGCCTGGGGGTTTGGGGAAGTGAGGGGGGCTCTCCCTTCATGCAGCTGGGGAACACACTGAGGGCATCCTGCAGAACACGACTAAATAGACTGCTTGGGAAGGCACTCTTGTGGCAAAACCTGCTGCTTGGCCTTGTTCCAGCAAGCAGGTCCCAGTGGCTGTTTGTTGAGGACTGATTGTGTGAATCACGAGCCGGTCAGAGAGGCGTGTGCAAGGGGCAGGTGAAGTCACGGGATCAGGATGATTTCAAAATGTGCACTGCGCTGTTTAAGACCCAGATGGCTTTTCCAGCTTCTCGGCTGTTATGGGAATGAATTGGCCCTTGGGTTTTCAGGCCTTGGAGGATTAAGCCAGGGGGTCTAGTAAATGATAAACCTCAGGTTATTGTCTAGTTTGTGGTCACCTGTATTTTCTTTGCGCTGTTTGGAAGAGAGGACAAATTTTCCGAGGCAGAAACATTAGGGGCTTATTGTTTATATTGATTCATGCATTCAGGAAAATACACAAGTGTTTACTGTCTTCCACACAGCATGTTCAGTGCTGGGACGAACAGCATTCTGTGGGGCGGAGTCCTTTGCCCTCTGGTGTCTCTATCTGGCAAGGATGACAGAAATGTGTAGAAAGTCATGATCATAGCAATGTCAATAAGGTCCTCTGGGAGCACAGAAGGGGAAGTGTTAAATTCTGCCTGGAGGAGCGGGGAGAGGTAAGGTGAGGGAAGGCCTCAGTGGCTCCTACCTAGACCTGCTTCTCAGAATCACCTGGGGAGCCTTTCACACGTCTGCATGCCCAGTGCAGAGGGCCTGCAGTGGCTTAGGCTTTGGATTTTGAGGAAGTCCGTTCAGATGATTCTTTTGCTTCTATGGTTATGAAATGCTGCTTATGAAATGCTGCAGGGTGATGGGGGGGGGCTTTGAAGGTGCTAAGCAAGGAAATGCGGGGATCAGGGTGTATTGTAGGAAAATCATTCTGGTGGCAGTTCGTGGAGGGCAGGAAAGGCCAGAAATGGAAAGACGAGCCAGTTGGCTGGGGCCCTGGCAGCTGGCAGGGTGTATCATCCAGGGATGCTTTTGAGTGTCCGTGGCACAAGCGGTAAAGGTGTGTAATCATTTCACGTGTGAAGAAGTCGACAGCACGGAGTGGTGGGTCAGAGGTGGTGGGGCTCTAGGTCAGCAGCTCTGTGAGCCTCTTGGCTTTTCCCTTGGCATTGGGAGTGGAGTCTGTTCTGATGACCTACTGCTGTATGATGATTCACCCCAACCTTGAGGGCTGTAAGATCCCCATTGTGTAGTGAGGACAGATTCCGTGGGCTAGAAATTCGGGCACAGGGCACAGTGGAGGTGGGTGAGTTTTGCTCCGCAGTTTCTGGGGACTTAGCCGGGAAGACTTGAACAGCTGGATGCTGGAACCTTATAGAGAGTTCTTTATTGAAACGTCTGGTGACTCAGGGAAAAGCTCTGGAGAGACCCTCAGTTGGAGCGCCTATGTTGACTTGTTTCTGTGACTTGGGCATCTTAGCATGGCCAGCCCAGGATCATCGGGGTGTCACGTGGAGGCACAAGGCCCCCACACGAGATTCCAGGTGTGGAAGGCATGTGGGACGTCACTTGTGTGCTCTGATGTCGAAACAGACACAAGCCTGCCAGGTTCAAGAGAGCGTTACATAGATACCCCCTCTCAGTGGGAGGGCCATTGAAGAATTTGTGCCAGGCTTTGAAAGGTCCAGAGCCACAGCCCCTGATGACACCACCATGTATGACACACGAAGTACGAAAGGGGGAAGCCAGAGACGTCCCCAAATCCTTTTATCAGGCAGAAAAACCACACAAATGCTCTAAGCTGACTTCCCCTTGTGGCCCATTGACCAACAACAGATCACATGGTCACGGCCACTCCTAGCTGGGAGGGACACCAGGAAAGTGAGCACTTAGCAAAGGACATCGTTGCTAGGATTGGTGTAGAAGTGATCATGATTCATTGCCTGGGGCCGGCAACATTGCTGCCCAAGCAAAATCAGAGTTCTGTTAACAAGAAAGGGTGGGGGCCGGGGCTGGCTATTAGGTGCATCAAAGCACTGTCCTCGATGGTATATGAGATGCCAGAAGGCTCCGGTGAGCAAATATAACTGAAAGATGCTTTATACTCTTTTCCACCCTTGGGGATTTAAAATGCACATTTACTTATTAAAGACTCTGAGAAGTCCTGCAATAAAGAAACTCGCTTACCTGGCTCTGCATTTATTTTTTCACAGAGCCCTTTCTGACTTGTAACTTCTATTAGCAAGGATGAATGGTTACATTTCAGAAAATGCTATTATAAAGTTTTTGAGGGGTTTTTTTGGGTGGGGGGGAGGTGTTTAAAAAAACAAATCTGTGAGACTGGTTTGCCGTTGTAGATGAAGCATGCTTGTCTCCTGAAGTTACTTGTATTCATTTATTTACTCATTCAGCAACCTTACAGTCAGTGGCGCCCCATGCGTGGCCAGGAAAGAGACGTGGTCCCAGCCCTCGAGGGCACTGAGTCAGGGCTGGGACAGGTGAGAGTGTGCGCACAAGGTGTGGTGGTGCCTCGGGGGGCGGGGCAGTGCCTGCTTAGATGAACTGGGAGGGGAGCAGCTGTGAAAGCAGAGACCCTTCTGTGTAGGCTTGATTTTTGTTAGAACAAAGACCCTCAAAAGTGAACACCACATGGAAGGCGAGGCATCGAGTCAAATCTAACAGGTTAAGAACTCTCTCATTCCTTCTTCAGGTGGAGTCTTTGGTGGGTAGGTGGGCTGGTTGGTTCCGTGAGTCTGGGTTCCTTCCTTAGGCAGCACGAAGCTCTTGCCAGTCACGTGCTCCTCTGCTCTCAGGCCCGTCCCCCGCCCTTCCTGTGCTCTGCTCGGGACTGCAGGGAACTCATTCCCCATGTTCCCTTGCCAGCTGGCTTTGGTGTGTTTGATGTAGGGGACACGCTGGCGGAAGACTCTAGGAGGAGGGAGGAGACCCTGGTTTTCCTCCCCAGACATGTCTTCTCTGTGGCCTCAACTTTTGCTGGGTAGACCCTGTCTCCATGGGACCTGTTCTGCTGGGTAACTCCACTGTGGTCCGGCTCCGATCAGAGGGGCCCTGGCCTTGGGCCCTGGTGACCCCACTCTTGGTCATTTCCAGAGTGCCTCACCATCCTCTGCTTGGCTTCCTGGACCTCCCGTCCCCGTGGAAAGAATTCCCCGTGTTCTCTTATTTTGGCTGACATAACGAGATAGATAGGTTGTTGTTTTCCTGACCAAGTTTTGAGTGATGCAAAGCCCAAATGCACTTAATGCATTTGAGATTATTGTCTGAGAATACTGGTTTTCACTGGTCAGTATAACTCTGGGATTGTTCATTTCTTTTCATTTGTGAATGGGATGTTCCACTGCTTTGTCACTAGTCTCCGTAAAACCCCTGACGCACTTGACTTCTGTTGCTTGGACTGAGACATCTCTGCCCCTTCTTTCTTGCCGGAGTGTGTATTTATTTTCCAGAGCAAAGAAGCAAACAAATCAACAAGGACGTGGCTGAGAACTTGTAACACAGAGACTGTTCGGGATTCTATTAGTTTTAGGGAACAGTCAAGGTGTATGAATTGTGAAAAGGAGGAGTCATTTGACCCTTACAATCCCTTTACTTTGTCACCTTAACGGGGTGGCGCATAAATAAATATGCAGGAGTTAATTAATGCCTAACTAGAAGTACAAAGTATATGGGAGCTTAGGGGAGGCAGAGACTCATTCTTAAGTGGAATGGACAAAGCCTTCCCCCCTCCCCCTCGGTAATCTGCTACTTCTCTAAAGTAGGACTTTCTTTGCTTTCTGTGATCAAATTCGACTCCCCTGGGTACTTAGGTCCAGAAGGAAGAGGCCATTCATGCCTTGAAAATAACTCCCTCCTTTCAGTTAGACAGTGGTGAGTAGTATAATATAGTAATCATTGTTCGTTCCCCGAGGCAACACCCAAAAGAGTGGTTGACTGGCTGTCCTGCTTGATCTCCTTGGGTGGCTGCTGACAGCATCATGGGGCGTGTTGTTAACATTGGGGACTGCTGTGGGGCTTAAGTGAGACGTGCTTGTGAAGGCACAGCGGCACACCTGGCCCATAGTAAGCGGGCAGCATTTGCTGGCTTTCCCGGGATTCTCATTATCCGCGTACTTAGTGTGCACGTACTTTGTGTTAAGTGCTTGATGCGTATTATCTCATCTTATCCCCACAAAAATACTCTGTGCCTTTGTTTTTCTTTGGAAGCACTGGTCTTCCTCTAAGGTGACTTTCTGGGTGTTTCATGGTGGCAGCTACATGCAATTAGTTTTCTTTTGTGCATTTGCCAGATAACCAAAGAATCATGGGAGGAGGGGGAACTTAGTCTGAAATCTAGGTTTCTAACTCTAGGAAGTGGGACATACGATAATCCTCAGTTTCACAGATGCAAGAACCAGGGCTGGGGGCGTGTGGGGGGTGAGCGGATTGATTGTTCAAGGTCATAAAACTGCTGGGAGGTGGAGCTGAAACTTGACCCTGGCCTGTTTGATTCTAATATTTTCTTCCTTTGCTTTTTTCTTTTCTGTTCTCTTTCCTTTTCTTTCTTTCTTTCTTTCTTTCTTTCTTTCTTTCTTTCTTTCTTCTTTTCTTTTCTTTTCTTTTCTCTTTCTTTCCTTCTTTCTCTTTTTCTTTCTTTCTTCCTTTATTTTCTGAGAGAGAGAGAGAGAGAGACAAGAGCATGAGGGGGGGGGCAGAGAGAGAGAGGGAGAGAGAATCCCAAGCAGACTCCACACTGTCAGCGCAGAGCCTGACGAGGGGCTCAATCCCATGAATGGAGAGATCATGACCTGAGCCGAAATCGAGAGTCAGACGATTAATTGACAGAGCCTCCCAGGCACCCTGATTATAACATTTTCTGAGCTATACTGCCTGGGTGGCCACATTACTGACAAATCATTGAAAAATACATTTTAAAATGTAACCTGCAATAAGTGGGCACTGACTGAGGAGGTAGTGGCCACAAATTGAGCATGGTGATTAAAAAACCACAACTTTCCGGTTGGTTCCCTCAGTCAGCAACGTTTCTTGGGTGCTCTTGGTGTATAACGCTCTCTTGTAGGGAGCCTTGGTTAGAGAACAAAGGAATACAGAATGTGATCCCAGGGAAAGGCAGTCTCACAAGACAGGGAGTGGACCGTGGGCATTAGCCTGACACAGGCTCAGCACGCAGGGACCGGGAGAGAAGATAGAGAGGAGCTTCCCATCGGTGGTCCTTGCGCCTTTGTATCTGGTTCACGAGACAGGGTTTGGTGTCCAACAGATGCCTGGTTCTACCTCTTTATGAAGCACGTCCTTGAGGGAGTTCCTGTCCTATGAGCTGCGGTATTCTCAGGCACGAAAAGGAGCTAGTGGTTGGCAACCTCACAGAAGTGCTGTTGAAGGAACTTGTTTCTGACACGTGTATTTGTTAAATCAGTTCAGATCCTTGTGTAAGGCAATGTCAGGATATTTAAAACAACCCCAAAGAAACACGAACAGCCCTTGAGTTTTAGATTCATAAAAGATCTCATACTAGGTTCCTCCCTCCCCCCATGATTCTTCGGTTATCTGGCAAAGGCACTCGAGGAAATTAATTGCACGCAGCTGCCACCATGGAATACCCAGAAAGTCACCTTGGAGCAAGACCAGCCCTTCCAAGGAAAAACAAAGACCCGGAGTTCAGAAAAAGAAGAAAGCTTTGTGATTGGCCAGTTGCCCATCCTGGAGTCCTAGATGGGTGCTGTGATTATTTGGGGAATTGGCTAAGTTACTGGAGTACTAAATCAGAGTCCCTGAAATGCCTCCAGATGGTGGGGTTGGGGAGGATTGAGGAAGACGGCAGCCGGCTGCACTGGGTAGAGGAGGGAGGAGGTGGGAGCAGGTGCCCATGCTCCCCAGGCTGGGAAGTCCCACAGGCAGGTTGGGGGTGGAGCAGCCAGGGCCTGGCTCTCTCATCCACAGGGTCGGATAGGCCACCTACCGCCCAGTCTTCAGACGTCTGGAGTGACTCTGAACTTGAGGCCTGGCAGCTGACAGCTTCCTATCTCGTCTTTCTATCATTGACCAGAATTCACGTCTGGATGTTCTTCCACTTTGTGAAATAATATTCCGGAATATATTTTCTAAGACAGCAAATTCAGTGAACATGCAAAATCCAAGGACTTACAGTCCGTTAAAATGTGTTAAACCCTTTTTATTTTATTTTTAAATGTTATTTATTTTTTCATTTTGAGAGACAGAGCACGAGTGGGGGAGCAGCAGAGACAGAGGGAGACATGATATCGGAAGCAGGCTCCAGGCTCCGAGCCGTCAGCACAGAGCCTGATGGGGGGCTCGAACCCACAAACCACGGATCATGACCTGCGCCACCCAGGCGCCCCTATTAAACCCTTTTTAAAGTGGTTTGTGCATTTTATCCTAGAGAGCCTTTTTTCTCAGTCCTGTTTGATGTAGTGAAATTCCTTTGACAAGATAGTCACGAGATGGAAATAGGAATGTGGTTTGATGAACATGGTTTTGATGTGAGAGATGAAGGGAAGGGTAAGGTGGCAATTTCTGGGTTCACCCAAGGGCCTGATTCTGAGGTGGCTACACTTCTGGAGCCCGTCAGCATTCCCAAGTGGTAGCACGGGCCCCTTGTGGAGCTGGGTAGGTCTAGGATTCTGCTAGAAGTGGAACAGGACAGAAAGTCAAAAGATCAAGTCTTAGATGTAAAGCAGAGAGCATCCCAGTTGGAGTCTGGAGAGCTCCAGCATCCAAACATCTGTGTTTGAGCACCGACCCAACCATTACCTGTGACCTATGACCTCTTTAACCTTTACGTTCTTCGTGTGAATGATGGTCCCCGTGCACTACCATGGATGGTTTGCCAGCTGTTAAAGTGCTTCACAGAAGTGTGGGTAGCTACTTGGGTTTGGATTTATACCCTGATGATACAATTACATTGACATTTTATTCTACATCTTTTTTTTTTTTTTTTTTTAATGTTTGTTTATTCTTGAGAGAGACAGAGTGTGAGCAGGGGTGGGGAAGAGAGAGAGAGGGAGACACAGAATCCGAAGCAGGCTCCAGGCTCCAGGCTCCGAGCTGTGAGCACAGAGCCCGACGCGGGGCTCGAACCCACAAACAGCGAGATCATGACCTGAGCCGAAGTCGGACGCTTAACCGACTGAGCCACCCAGGCGCCCCTTAGTCTACATCTTTCAGCAAGTGATTCCACTCTCAAACTGCAGTTCATCAAGACCGGTGTATTTGTAGAGGGGCAGAGTCCACAGCTCTGTTGGCAAAAGCGCTGATTTGAGGGTTTGAGAAGTCCACTTTTGTTTTTCCCATTTTCTATTTAATCTGGAGATTAATGACCAGGATTTCAAAAACGAATGAATTATTTGCCGGAGGAAAAGCATACTGGACAGCACACGCCAAGTTGCATTTTATGGTATCGCTGATGTTAAGATCCTACCGGGTGGTATTTTACAAGGTTTCTTAACTGTCGTAGTGCCGACAGGCCCCACCCTTCTGGAAGTCTGGCGGCTAGACCTGGTGGGTGTGGACAGAGGAGGCCTCTCTGGTGCTCCCGCATCAGCAGGCGCCATGATGCCTTGCAGGAGCCGGGGTGGCACTTAGTGATGGGATCTTGTGAGCGTCTCGTGGTCCTGCTCTCTCTGGGAATGAAGCGCCACAGGAAATATTTTGTGGTGCACCCGTGCGTGATCGGGAACCTCAGCCGTGTGCAGAAATGGTCTGTGGCTGGTCACCTGAGGGAATCAGCTAGTAGGAGGCATTCCAGCAGAACACACACGCGGGCGGCTCCCGTGTCTCCCGAGGCGGTCGTGCTTAGTCTCTTTCTCCGTCTCCATCTCTTCTCCGCTCCACTCTCTACATCCGTTCTCTCCGTTCACTGCTTTTCTTTCCTTCTCCCCTTTCCCTCCCCCCCATCCTCCCTCTCTGCTCTTCTGGTCCTGGGGGCGGCTGACGGGTCTGCCTGATGGGATGTGTGTTGGGCCTTGTCCTCCGGCTCATCGTCATGGGTTTTCCTGGCCCTTCTTGACTCCGGCCTGCAGCCTCCCATCCCAGGGGGGCCAGCGCGCTCCTCTCCGGGAGCAAGGCATGTGGGTCTTCGGTGACTGCTCTGGACGTTAGTTGATCTGGCCATGCCAGGGGCCCTCCCCGGGCGGCAGAAGACTTTCTAGTCCTCACATTGCCCCACGAGCCCTGAAGGTGGGTAGCTTTCCCCCCGAGACCTCTGCTGAGCTTTCCTCTCAATCGTGGTTATGTTCTTCCTCTCCCAACAAAGGCTGTTGTCTTTTTGATTCCAGATCGAGGAGACTCGGCTCAACATAGACAAGATCTCAGAGCACGTGGAGGAGGCTAAGAAACTCTACAGTATCATCCTGTCCGCACCGATTCCTGAGCCAAGTGAGCGTTTACTCAGAGCTGAGTTGCCTGGCGATGGCCCTTGGCATTGGGGCTGAGCCAGCCCTGTTTTCCTCTCTCCTGGGAGGGGCGGGGAGTGTCTGGCCCACACTGCACACTGTGCGCACGTCGTGTCCTCTTTCCCTTCCCTCCCGGGAACTCTTCTCTTCGTGGCCGGGGCCACTGAATCCTTGTGGCCAAACGCTCCTCTCCCTCCCATCCAGTCCCTCTCGTGACCTGTGGTGAGGCTTCCTGCTTCTCGCGTTCCTCATCTCCGTCCCATGGCTGTGCCTTTGCGGGTACTGTTTCCCAGCCCCCTTCCATATCCTGCCAGTTCAAGGCCATCTTCTTTCCCTGAGCTGTTCCAGAATGGGTCAGGCTCGCTTCAGTCCCTCCCATCCCGAGAGTCCCGTCTGTTACCGCCAGCCCAGCAAACTTTTTCACGTTTTTCCAGTAGGGTTCCAGGCTGTATTTTAGGTTCCTTAAGGACAAGGAACGAGCCAGACGCTCTGTCATTTCACTCTGAACTGTTCAGTGACTCTCTGGTCCCTGAAGGTTAAAGCTGGAACGTTTCAGCAGAGCACATGGGACTTGTCTCGGTCATGGGCCTGCCCTTCTCTGCACCCTTTTCTCCCGCCACCCTCCCCCATGTCACCCACACTTTAGCCAGACTCAACTCCGGCTGTTCCCCACATGGTTCTTGTCTCTTCGCATCTTTTACATACGGTCCCTTCTCCCAGAGACTCCACTGTTCGTCTCCTTTTGTGCCTGTTTAACACTTCCTCCTTCGTCAAGACTCGGTCTTACTATCATCTGTCTTTAGAAACCTTTCCAGATCCCTCCAGACTGTGCTAGAGGCTCTTCACCAACACCCTGTGCACACCTTGGCCAGAACTCACACCTTACTCCAGACTGCACATTAGAATGGCTGATTTTATTTGTCCTTTGTCCCCCAGTAGACCCTGAACCTCTTGAAGGCAGAATCTATATCTTCTCTCTGATGTGTGGGTATCTAGCTCAGCTCTAAGCTTGTAGCAGGTGCCAAAGGATTTTTTTTTTCCAGTGTTTATTTTTGAGAGAGAAAGAGAAAGCAGAGAGCAGGGGAGGGACACAGAGACTCCCAAATAGGCTCCACACTGTCAGTGCAGAGCCCGACATGGGGCTCAAACTCACAAACCCTGAGATCATGACCTGAGCCAAAGTCGGATACTTAACTGACTGAGCCACCCAGGTGCCCCTAGGATGGTTCTTGAATGAGTAGTCATGGCTCATACTTACTTGGCTCCATTCATCCTAGAATAGCATCGTACACATAGTAGGTATGTCATAAATATGTGCCTGAACCTAAATCGATGAACCTTGGTTGAAATCCCTTTTCCTCAGAGGTCCCATGAAACCCTCTCCTACCTTTGAGCTGAAGCCATCATGATAAACCAGATGATTTCCTCAAAAAGGAAGCTCATAATTTTGTGTGCCAGAGAATTACTTGGGAAAGCCTGTGAAAAAGACAGATTGTAGGGCTCCAACCCTGGGTGTTTTTATTCTATAGGTCTGGGACAGAGTGCCTGGCAAATGTCCCTTAAATAAGCCGTCTGTGACTCCAGTGACAGATGACTGGGGAACACCTCACAGTAAATAAACCTGCTCTGAGAAAGCTCCCACCTCCTCTGTTGCCTGGAATAGCCCACAAAGCCGGGAGTCTCGCTGACTGATTCTGTCGGTCTTTGTTTTACCCAGAAACCAAGGACGACCTAGAGCAGCTCACAACCGAGATCAAGAAAAGAGCCAACAACGTCCGGAACAAACTGAAGAGTAAGAAGGGAACAAGCCGGCCCCCGCTACTGCCCCCCGCTTGCCCGCGGGGCCTGGCTCTCCTGGACCGAAACGCGTCCTGATGATACACCCGTCCCCCCTCAGCCTGTGGCTTGGGCACTGCCCCAGAAATTCTGCCTGTCCCGGAACCAGGGCAGTAGGTGAAAGAGAGCAGCACCGGTGTATGCTTCCAGCGGCCGAGTCGCCGTGAGACTCCACGCTCCCACTTCGTCCCTTGACTTTACCGGTCCCGTTTCCCCAGCCCCTACGTACATGTGAACAGTAATGCCCGCGCTGTCTAGGTGCAGAACATCTTATTCTTCCAGCTACAGACATTTCTTGGAGGGCCAGGTCTATGGCCCTCCCACCCCCTCCCACCCCTTCAGTTTAGACCCTCATTCAGTGCGGCCGTCGTCATAGACGGAGTTCCCCTGGGGTCCCAAAGCATTTTCGCCCAGTTGGTTTGGGAATGCAGACTGTCGGTCAGAGGGTGGAGGCAGCATTTATTTTTCTTCCCCCCTAAACAAATCACACACCTGTCCTCATGGGTGGAGGTGGGGGTCGTTAGGGGCGGCTTCCAGGAGTCGCCGGGGAGTATGCGAAGCACGGTGCACGTTCTCGTTTGCTGCGCACGTGGGTGCCGTGAGGGAGGCACTGTCCTTGCTCTGTTCTACACACCAGGGAACAGGAACACTAAGAGAGGGGACGTGGCCTCCCCGGAGTCCCGCAGCTAGGGGGTGGCGGGGTGAGGATGTGAGCCCGAGTCTCCCGGTGACAGAGACTCTTGCTGAGAGGTGCTGTGCTGAGATACGGTCAGACGAGAGCCGGTACAGGCAAGGCCGTGGCCTGAAGGCCTGCGGCTCACACGTGAGCTGACGTCTCGAGATCACAGGTGTCTCTTGCACCCTTCGGTGCGCTGGGTGTGAGGGGGCACAGGGAGCTGGGCACCGAGCAGCGTGCTTCCTGGGGGCGAGGGCAACGTGCTGCTGGCATAGCCTTGCTCTGCCCTGCAGGTATGGAGAGACACATTGAGGAAGATGACGTGCGGTCGTCGGCAGACCTTCGGATTCGGAAATCCCAGGTAAGACTTTCCCTGGTCTGACGCTTGTCTTGTCCGGTCTTAATTTTTTTGTTCTTAGCTGTGGAGTCTTTTTTATTTTATTTTATTTTATTTTATTTTATTTTATTTTATTTTATTTTATT
>NC_064808.1:10117664-10165113 GCF_023721935.1 Panthera uncia | reverse complement strand
TTTTATTTTATTTTATTTTATTTTATTTTATTTTATTTTATTTTATTGTATTGTATTGTATTGTATTGTATTGTATTGTATTTTATTGTTTTGTTTCATTTTGTTTCGTTTTGTTTTGTTTTAGTTTTATTTTACTTTAGTTTGTTTCATTTTACTTTAGTTTGTTTTACTTTATTTTATTTTTTTAAATGTTTATTTTGAAGAGAGAGGGAGAGAGAGAGAATCCTAAGCAGGCTCTGAGCTGTCAGCACAGAGCCCGAGGCAGGGCTTGGACCCATGAACCGTGAGATCATGACCTGAGCTGAAGTCGGACACTTAACTGACTGAGCCACCCAGGTGCCCTAAAGTACAATTCTTATTTGGACTCCTTTCGAAGAACTGGTGAAGGAGAGCTGACCGGGCTATAGTAGGGGAGGGGCCGGAGCACCCCCCCCCCCCCCCACTTCTCTAAGGAGGCCCCTGAAGATCTTCCCAAGATCGTTCCCACAGGGCACAGCTTCAGATTTAGTGTACCTCCTGTTTTACAGGAGAGGAAACTGAGGTCTTCTCTATAATCTTTATTTTTGAGAGACAGAGACAGAGCACGAATGGGGGAAGGGCAGAGAAAGAGGGAGACACAGAACCCGAAGCAGTCTCCAGGCTCTGAACTGTCAGCACAGAGCCCGACGCGGGGCTCGAACTCAAGAACCGCGAGATTGTGACCTGAGCCAAAGTCAGATGCTCAACCGACTGAGCCACCCAGGTGCCCCCTGAGGTCTTCTCTATAAAGATGGTCGGTCGTTAGTTGTCTAGTGTGGACTGAGGCTCTTTGGTGGTCATGAAGACACGATCCTTGTCCTTAAAGAACAGGCCTGACGTTCAGGTGGCCCAAGGAAGCTATCACCTAGGACCCAGCAGGAGGGCAGTGTGAGAACACAGTGAAATGGGTGGTGCCCTCAGCGTCCTCAGAGCTCGGGGAGAATTGGGGGCAGCCAGAGGAGCTGGGCCTCGGTTGGGCAAGAGTGGCGTGTGGACAGGCCCGGGGGGTGGGGGGAGTGAGGGGGTGTGTTAGTATCAGTAGGGGTGGTGACGGTGGTGGGGCGGGGAGGAGGGGCTGGCATGGAGAGAACAGCCCGTCTGGAGAGAAAAGCTGGTTGTGGGCGAGTGGCTGCGGGGTTTTGAAAGAGGATGTGGCTCTGTGGTCCAGAGGCCTCTGAATACCTACCTGCCTAGGGAACCTGGATATGATCAGGTAGCCTGTGTGCATTTGCTTCAGCTTGCAGTCTCTTAGGAGATAGTCCGGGGACCTCCTGAAAGCTGGACCAGAGTGGGGATGGGGCGAGAGGCCAGTGGGTCTCTTGCTGGGCTTCTGCAGTGATTCTGGTCTGAATATGCGTGCCGGTAGTATGTATTTGCAAAGGGTACAAATACTGGTGATTTTGCACAGGAGAAGCCAGTAGGCCTTGATGTGGACAGTTGGGCAAGGAATAAAAGTTACGGTAAAGATTTGAACGCAGACACCCAGTGCTGTGGAGCGAATGCTTTGAGCAGGAAGTGGGAGACGTTAGGGAGGTCAGGTTGGGTAAGAACTCAAGGATTTGGGCAGGTGTTGGATGCAGGAAGGGAGTCTGGCAGCTTTAGGAAGCAAGCCCGGGTGGCGGCAAGTCTTGTGGATGCAGGGCTGTCCCGTGGCCCCACGATTACCATGCGAGGTCAGCAGGGCAGGTGAACTGGAAGGGTCGGCGGACCCTTCCGATGGTGTGAGTGAGGAAAGCGGAACGTTGAGCCTTATACCTGCCCCTCTGATTCCAAGTCCCGTGCTGCCAAGACAGCCACGCGGGGCTGGGCACGTGGGCTCTGCCGCCGTGGGGGCTCCCCGACCTTCAGCTCGTGGGGGCTTACCGCACTTGGCATGGTTCCCACAGCACTCCGTCCTGTCCCGGAAGTTTGTGGAGGTGATGACCAAATACAACGAGGCTCAGGTGGACTTCCGTGAACGCAGCAAAGGGCGAATCCAGCGGCAGCTCGAAATCAGTACGTGTTTGGTGCATGTCCCTTCACCTTTCCCTGCCACCTGGCTGTCCATCCCAAGTCGGGAGACCCCAGGGAGCGAGCAGCAGCACCCCCGCCAGTGGCTGCCCCCCCCCCCCCCCCGCCCCCGCCGCCCCGTATTTTGCACTCAAGCCCAGGAGAGGCGTTGGGGCACCGGCGTCCCTGGGGCAGCGTCGTGGGTGGCACGGTGCTTGTCAGGCTTGGTCCTCTGGCCCCTGTGGGCACCAGCATTTATTCGTGGCGTCTCCTAGGGACTCATGGTATCTTTTTGTCGTCTCTGTCTCTCTTTCTTTTTTAATGTTTATTTTTGAGAGAGAGAGCATGCGAGCACGAGTGGGGGAGGGGCAGGGAGAAAAGGAGAAAGAATCTGAAGCAGGCTCCATGCTGTCAGCGTAGAGCCTGATGTGGGGCTCGAACCCCCATACCGTTTGATCATGATCTGAGCCGAAATCAAGAGTCGGACGCTTAACGGACTGAGCCACCCAGGCGCCCCTCTTTTTGTCGTCTCTTTCACAGCAAAGAACATTTATGAGATCAGAGTGTGGTGCCGGGCCCTGCAAGGAATAGACTGATCCCGACAGCCGTGCCCGTTAAGGACTCAGGGCGTTGCAGGGTGCCACCGGCTCTAAGTGGAGGAAGGGTGTGGACCAGGAAGGGGTCCGAGAAAAGCACGTGTGTTTAGCGGGGGTGGCAGGTTGTCCAGCCTGGGAGAGGGAACCCTTGGGAGTAGCAGTGTGGGGTTAGGTGCAGGAGGGAGGGCTTGTGGCCAGGGACCGGCTCCTGGGCCTCTGAGGCACAGCGAACGGGCCGGTCAGCTTTCTGAGCTAGGAAGGGCTGTGGTCAGATACATGCTTTAGGAAGGTAACCGCCCATAATGCTAGCGCTGGACTGGATTAGGGGAGAAATCAGAAGCAAGACGATCAGGGGCTCCCGGGGGTGCGTTGTAAAGGCCACAGTCTTCAGAGTGAAGTCACCGCGTTCCTGGTTTTCAGGGAACTTTTGCAATGGTGTGCTTTGGTCTCACATTTGACGCTCTACCTCTTTTGTGCTAAAGCCGGCAAAAAGACCACAGATGAGGAGTTGGAGGAGATGTTGGAGAGTGGGAACCCCGCCATCTTCACTTCTGGGGTGAGCGTCCGGGAGCTGGGGTGCACGCCCCTCTTGAGGGAGGCTGCCGTGGGGCTCCGTGCGGTTGGCAAGGGCAGGGCTGCAGGTGCAGGGGGGCGGGGGCCTCTGGCCAGGGCGCGGGCTGACAGTCGGCCTTTGTGTGGCCTGTTGTAGATCATCGACTCTCAGATTTCGAAGCAAGCCCTCAGCGAGATCGAGGGGCGGCACAAGGACATCGTGAGGCTGGAGAGCAGCATCAAGGAGCTTCATGACATGTTCGTGGACATCGCCATGCTGGTGGAGAACCAGGTAACTGGGCAGCGGGCACCCCCGTGGGGTGAGGGAGGGAAGCTCAGGCACTCCTGAGAAGTGGGGAGACCAGAACACCGGCCGGGGTGCAGTGGGGGAGTCCTCGGGAATTCGCATGATGGAGGAACAGAACCCCAGCGTCCAGGCCAGGAACACCCCCCCGAGTGCCCCGTCAGCCCCGTCACTCTTGCTGCTCCTTTGGCCTCACAGTCACTTAAACTTACTAGGGGCCTTGATGCGGTCCAGCCTCAGCACCCCCTGTTTTCTCTTCTAACTGGAGATGTGGGTTCTTGGTGAGGGTGCCTTAGAACAGCCTCCGGGTACAAACTGTTTCACTGGTGACACTGAAGACAGGGTCATTCTGCCACCTCACAGTGAAAAGTTAGATTTGCCAGAGGGTTTAATTTTTGTCCATTTTTGTGTCTTCTTTTGTATGTCCCCCCCACCCCCCCATATTTTGGCACTTTTTGCTAAGGAACAAGAGCAGATAAGGGAATGAACGAAGCAACAGGAGAATAATGTTCATAGGAAGACTTGGAACACTCATGGTCTGATGGCTTATTCTGTCCCTGGGTGTCTTTGCTCAGGCTGCCAGCCTGTGACACCTGCGTGTGGCTCTGGTTCCACGCATGGTCAGGTGCCTGCCGGTCCTGGCGACCACGGTGTCCAGATGCGCCGTGTTACCATGAACTTCCAGCTGCCCTGCCACCTGGAAGGGATGGAGGCCCGCGTCCTTTGTGGGAGGGCTGCAAAACCTAACTGAAGCCCGGGCACTGCTTGGCCGGTTTTTGAAGGCCGGTCCCTGCTCGGGGCCCAGGTGCCTTTCTTTCCTCCGCCCCCTCTGGCCTTTGAGACCATTCCTTAAGTGCGTCGTCCATCCCCACTCTTCTTTTTTCTCCCCTCGCGGCCTTGCTGAGGAATTGGTTTGAGAGTCAAGTGATGGTGAGTGCCTTTCTGTGTTTACAGAGTGCCGTAAAGCAACGGGTTGGGTTGGGGAAGGTCTAGGTAGGTGAGGGGCGTTCCCATCCTAAGATGCCCAGAATTAATCCGAGTCACCGAACTTCCGTGTCGGGAAGTAACAGCTGAGAGATGGTTGGGAATCTCGCTCAGAGACCACTGTCCCTCCATAGCCACGTCGATCTAACATGTAACCAAATAGCTTAGGTAAACCCAATATCACTTGGGTTCACTTAAGTGGGCCCGGGAGTATCTCTTGGAGAAAGCAAACATTCCCACCTTGGATATTTACCGAGCAACTATTTTTGCCAGCACTGTTCTGCAGCAGTAGTCAGCAAACTTGCCTCAGGCCAAATGAACTTGGCTCAGGTCTACATGACCAGCAAGAGGCCAGCATCCCAGTTATGCCCCAAAATACTCTCATTTTGGTTCCTCTCCTCACATGCTCAGTTAAAAACAAAATGGCGGGGGTGGGATCTGTGAGATCCATAGTTACCAGGCATCTAGATGGTGTACTACAGGTGTCCCGGGCAGCACCTGCTCCACAGGAGTCATTCAGAGTGTTGCTTGAATGAGTGACCACCACCAAGGACCGGAGACCCCTAGGTCTTCCCATGGGAAATGTGAATGTGTGCCCCACAGAAGGTTTCTGGATGCTTCCCTCCCCCACGTGAGCTAGGACTGTCCTGGGGTGGGTTTATGGGGCGTGACTCATGTCCATTCTTCTCAGGGAGAGATGCTAGATAACATAGAGCTGAATGTCATGCACACAGTGGACCATGTGGAGAAGGCACGGGAAGAAACTAAAAGAGCCGTGAAGTACCAGGGTCAGGCCCGGAAGGTGAGACTGTCCCACTGCCTTCAGAGAAGAAAGTCCATTCTGCTCGCGGTCTCTCGCTCTTTCTCTCTTCTCTGTCCCTGTCTCTGTTTCTGCTGCCACCACCTCTTACATCCGGGGAAAGGGAGCCATGATTGACCGTATCGAGAACAACATGGACCAGTCTGTGGGCTTTGTGGAACGGGCCGTGGCAGACACCAAAAAGGCTGTCAAGTATCAGAGTGAAGCTCGGAGGGTGAGCGCCTCAGTCCCCACCGGTCTGGCTTGCTTCTCCTCTCTCTGGTCCTCTGCACCCGCACCCGTGTCCTTGAGCCCGTGCCTTCACTCTGTGTCCTGGCTTCCTCCCAACACCTACGTCAGCCTTTCCGTGAGAGTAGCTAGCTGCCCTTCTTCCCCTGGTGTTTCTTGCATGGATCTGGCTTACATACTCTCTACCCAAGAACCCATACTTGGAGGCCGTTCTGTAGGGTGGACGCGTTGCCCCGGTGTGGCTGCTAGACTTCTCCTGTTCCTTTCAGATGTTACATTTGACTCCTCTGTTCTTCAGAAACCTGTTTGCCCTCTTCCACTCCATTAACCAAGCTCCACCCCCACCCCCTTCTCTCTGCCATGAACCCAGTGCTGTGCTGATCGCCATGTAACATTACCTCCTCTCTTACGGAGCACCTATTATTTCTACTTACACATGAAACAGCTGAGGGTCAGAGGTTAAATAGTTGGCTTCGGGCCACCTAGTAAGTACAGGAGTGGGATTCAAAGTCCGATTCCAGTCACGCTCTTCCCACCGTACCAGTGCATTTCTCCCTCTTCCAGTACCCCCGTTGCTTGAGGACTTCTCAGCTTCTCTGCCCGTTGTGGTAGCCATCTCTGGTGGCTTGTGCTTTGTAGGCTGTTCTTTTCTCTTTCTCCTGGGCTCTGACACTTTGGGTCTTCAGTTCTTTGATTTCCTTCCAACTTTACCTATTGCTTGTGCAAGGATTCAGGGAGCTGGGAAGTTATTTTATATGATGAATCCAGGCTGGCTCACAACAGGTCTGTAATCACGCTTTCTGATCCCCAGTCACTGGATCAGGTCTGATGGGCAGGCATGTGCTTTAGGGGAAAGACGGATGGAAGTTTGAAATTAGGTCTATTCAAAAATATACACTTCTTGAAAAGGAAAAACTGGTCACGTCATACCTTGGCCTATAGCTGCTTGGAGACAGTTGTTGTTGTCGTTTTTATCTGTGCACATGTCCAAGACTGCAGTGTGAGCTGAGAGCAGCTCCGTATTTCCATCTGCTGGCCTTGCCAACCAGGAAGTAATTTCAGAAATATAAAATATCCTAATAGAAGGTCTTTATGTAGAGATGTAGCCTTCTTATTTGGATTGATAAGATGCTTTCAACGGAGAGGTGAGATGGGTTGGGTTTTGGATGAATTACTGTTTTGGGTTGTTTGTAATAATGCTTTGTTTTGTTTCTCTTATCCTTCTCTCCAGAAATTGATAATTATCATTGTGCTAGTAGTTGTGTTGCTGGGCATTTTAGCATTGATTATTGGACTTTCCGTTGGGCTGAAATAACGGTGGCCTGAGTGGCTGCTGCACTGAAATGTAAGTAAATGGAAGGTTCTCGGGGACTCTGGATTGGCTCCCTCTTGAGAAAGTGGCCTGGGATTTCACTTGGCACCGCTTGCCCCTTGTGACTGTCCTTGGATGCACTGAGCTCTCTCAAACTTCCGATTGCCTGTGCATTCTTTTGTCTCCTTAAAATTCTGTTCTGGTGTTCTGGTCCCTGGGAAAAGTTCTCTTCTGGGCTGGGCTCCTGTTGGTTTCCTCTCCTGCGGATTCTGTCCCAGCTCTTTGTCTTATCACCTGTCCTGGCACATTCAAGCACCACATTTTCACTCCCTTCGCTCAGTAAGCATGCTCCTAATTGGGTGCCATCTGTGTCCTGGATCCAGGTTTTATCTTCTGAATTCTTGCTGACTCATGGATGTTGGGCTTTGCTCTCCATATGCTTTTCAGTGTAAACAGAGCCTTGGAATGGGGTTTGGGGCAGCGGGGTTTTGTCTGACTGACCAGTTGGATCTTGAATGATATAGCGGTTGACATTTCTGAGTGTTGAGTTGTGCCAGACCATGTATTGAACACCTTACACACACGTCCTTGAATCCACGTAACGTCCTCCTGACGTAGGTACTATCGTTACCCATATTTTACGGACGAAGACACTCAGGCTTGAAGAGATATTAAGTGCCAGGGCCAGGTGTGAACACACAGCTGACGATGGGCCTGGGGGGAGGTTCTCTACGGCATCTTAGCTTCATTTGTAAAACCAGGTATCCATTCTTCGTCATCTTCAAAGTCCAGAGAGCCTTGGAGGATAGTGAATCTAAAGTCTAGGACATTAATTTCTTTAAAGTCTGGTAGAAAGAATAGAACTGACCACTGAATCAGGGCTTCATGTCCATAGTGGCGATATAACAACAATGATCTCGTTGTTGGGACTGTTAACACTTCTGTGACTTCTTAAATATTACTTTTCCAAATAAAATGTAGGATGTATTGTTAAAAACAAACAAGCAAACCCTATAAAACAGAAAAGGTGAACAGAATGAACTTTTAGTGTTATTGCTCATAGCCTTCTGGCACGTCCACGTTCAGACGTGGTTTCGCACGGCTTAGACCGTATTATCTCTGGTTTTAGATCCAGTTAAAAAATCGTATGTCTCATTCCGCATCACTGAGATCTCTCCGCAAATCTAATTTTCAACACAAGATTGTGAATACACTCTCAATTTGTTATTATTTCCCCAAAGTTGGAGATTTGTTATTACTATTTAGCGACAACTAACAGTATGACAAACCTCTATTTCTCTCATTTCTATTTTCTCTTTGATGAATTCAGAGAAGTTGGGTTGCTGAGGTACTAGATACCAATCTTTTAAATACCTGACACGTACCTCCATGTTGGCACCCAGAGCCGACCCTCTTCTTTATTTTGGCTTCAGTGGGTCTCAAAGGGTTCTCGAGACCCCTTGTGAGGTGTGACCACAGGATCTTGAAGAGAGATGGTTATAGCACTGAACATCAACTTCATCTTGAGAACGTAAATGAATCCTTTTTAAAGGGGGAGACTAGTTCACGTATTGTGTTTAGTTGACTTATCTGCGTTGCTGAGCAGTGTCGGGTTGCTTATTGTAGTGTATTCCATAAAGTCAGGACTGGCTGCTTAGGTCTGGACACCCTCCCCCCATCCATGTGGCCTGAGGACAAGAGGTCTCAGGGCAGGAGGGAGGGAAGACAGCCTATGTTTATATTCCCCAACTGTGTGCCAGGTACTGTTCTAGGATAATAACATTATCCCCATTTTCAGATGGGAAACTCTGAAGCTCAGAGAAGTTACGAAACTCACCCAAGCCTACCGAGCTCTTCAGATGGAACAGCCGTGATGACCCCTGAATTTCTCTTTGTTCTTTTCACTGTGTAAGACAAGTGGGGAGTAGGGGAATAATGGAGAAGAAGATTCAAGTTCTGGAACTTGTATCTGAAAGGTGCTAATGAGGGCCCTGTAGATAGAACAGGTGTTTTCATGGAGTGACTTGGCCTCCCTCTGGCAAGTCCTTTGATGGGAATGTGACAGCCTGTGTGAAAGATTATAAAAGGCCCAGAGGTTTATTTTTCCCTTGCATAATACGGCTTTTTGATTCTTTTACAATAGGAGATTTAGTCCCAGGTCCCGTCTCAGGGGTTTGTCTACCAGATTTCTCAGGTTTCGCGTTGACTTCACCATTGCTCTCCTTTTTGCAGTTTTGTCTGATTTTTCGTCTCCACCTTCTAGGTTTGTGACCAAGTCTTAATGTTGCTCTCCACCATCATCCTGTGCACTGATCAGCTCCTCCTTCCCCTGCCTCTCTTAGAACCCGATTTCACTCCAGCCTGGTGTGGCCACCCTTGTCTTCAGACGGGAATGGAGTTTGAATGGCCTTCCTGAGAGAGTGGGACCTGTCCCCTTGTCTCCTTGTAACCGTCCTTGGACCTGACCCAGCAAACAGTTTAGCCCGGATGAAGCTAATCTACCTGATGCGACCCTGAGTTCTCCTCAAAACCTTCTCCTGCCCCAACTCTGAAGTGCCTTCTCTCCTGGACTGTGCAAACCACCCCAGCTTCTCTTTCTTTCCTCTGAATGTGTCAAATTATGCCTTGCACCTTGGAAAGCCTATTCAAAACCTTCTCAAGGTGCTGTATTTTCTACCTCATGGAGTATTCTCCCAGAAATTGCAGTGTATTTTTTTAGGGGGGCATCTTTAACAAAGCAAAGGGATTCTTCCAAGTGTGGCAACAATAAGACTTGACTTGAGCCTTTCACTTGGCAGGATCTCAGTCCTTACAATTTCTTGTCCCCACATCTTGAAAATATGAGGAACTGGCAGATGTCGTTTTGGTCTTAGAAGCTGACTTATTTGAAATTCAATCTTAAATTAAGCTCTTAGTATGTTTAGCTTGGTGACCAACTTCAATCTTTATGTCGTAATCTCTCGTGTTTACTCTAGGGGGCACCATGATGATCCTAGATAATCCACGATGAGGTTACCATTTGTAAAGGTTAAGGGTATGGGATATTTGTTTCCCATATCGAACTCTTGGAAACTGGCTGTTCTCCATTGGAGTGATGCTTTGTGAAGCCATTGCCTTGAGGCCAGAAATAACCAGGCACTTAAAATTGGGCCAGGGACAGGTGCTTGAGTCTCAGGCTCTGGAAATGATCAAGACTGGTGCAAATATACAGTCACTCATTTCATGTATTCCAGATGTATTTTTATAACCATGTGTGTGAGATATATATATACATATATGCCCATGTCTCTCAGGAAGTAGGAAACTAGAAATGGAGGATATTATAACCTCAAAAAAAAAAAAAAATAACCTTGAGCTAGGCTAAAAATTAGGTAAGAGACATTTGCTTATCTGCAAATGAATCAGAGTAGAAATATCTTCCCGTGTCATTTAGAAACCTTGTTTTATGGATGAGTACTGGGACGATCATGGATCTCTGGGGTAGGGACTAAGTTGACCCCGTTAAGTTATTCTGCTTAGCAGACAGAAGGTGTGACAAGTTTTGGTACCTCTTCCCACCAGTGCATTGATGAGGCTTGTCCTGAGAATATCCCATAGCAATCTGAGATCATTCATGTGGCCTTTGGATGATCCTGTTGTCAGGGCTGAGTCAGTTGGGGGAGATCAGGGACTACCGAGTAATTCGTCCACTACCAGTTTGACAAGCTTGATAGGTTCTTGGTCTCCCCTTGTTCTTGTCATGGAGGGAAGCAACAGCCAGGTAATTTTCTAGTGACGGTCCCCCTTAGATTCCCAGTCTCTGCCAGTCTCCCTGATTTATATTTCAGCCTTGACTTTCTAGGATAGGGAGAGCACCCTAATGCAGCCACAGCCCCTTGGCTTCCTCTGCAAAGGCTACTTACTCCGTCATTGCCCAGCACTCAGACAGAGCCAAGGGGGTGCCCTCTTGCCCGTGGCTATGAAGTCGAACGGCGGACTGGCTCCAGCAACAAGGGCAGACAAGCTCTAATCACAGGCCTTTGTTGAGGCCTGGGGCTTAGTTTAATACAAGTGAAGGGGTTTTTTGTTGTTGTTGTATTTTTTTTTAATGTAAAGTTGATTATTTTATTGATAATTTAAAAATAAATGACTTTATATTGATTGCAAAACAGTTCTGCCTCTCTTTCCCTGCAAAACAGTGGCCAGGTGCCACCACGTGGTGGTTTTTGTTTAGGTTTTGGAAAGGGGTTAAAATCTTTTTCAACCATGTGCTGGACCAGATGGACCAAAAGTTCCAGGTTTTAAAGATGGTCTACCTCTCAAAGAATGAAATGTAACTGTATTTGAGTTTCAGATTTAAGCTGCTCCCTGCCCGCCATAATTTGGTTCACTCATCATGAGTATCTGGCTCCAGGAGACAGGAGAACTCTGGTGCGACGGGATGGGATCTAGAAGGCAGAGACATACCAAACATCCCTGGAGATTGCTGTTGATCTAATTTTGAATCTCTCCCCGAAAGCAATGCTTCTATTAACACCCTGGGTTCTAGAAGCCAGATCCATCTTCCTTTCCCTTCTCATCCTCCACCGTGCCCGGATCCGCTTTTGTCTCCCTTCTTTGGTGGCTGTGTCTGCACGTGGACGCTGTTGCTCACATGCTTTTTCTTTCCTTGTGTGGACGAGCAGAAGAAGATCATGATCATGATCTGCTGTATCATCCTTGTGATCATCTTAGCTTCTACCATTGGGGGCATATTTGCCTGAACAAGGTGAGCCATCTGTGGGGAGGGTCAGACCTACTCTCACTTACTTGAAACTCTGGTGTCCTCGGGGTTTTGTCATTTGTCACCAGGTGCCCCAAATCTGGGTGGGATGAGGTGCTGAAGTAGATAAAGGCTGGAGAAAACTCAGGAAAGAAATGCTTTGTAAAGAGAAAAATGGGTGAATAATGGATTGGCAGTAGATGGGGAGACAGAAGGTGGCAAGCTGTTCCAAACCGGGTCTGGTAGCAGAACGAACGCTCTGTTCAGGATGCTTCGTAGAAGGATGTTGCTTCCCTGCAGCGGTTTGGGCTGTGGTGTCTGGGAAAGGCTGGAGGAGAGTTAGTTCTTGCATTAAAAGCACCCCGAACTCTTTAGAAGAGAACCAGCCAGTAAACCCCTAACTAACAAGTTAGTGCAGACTCGCTGAGGAAGGACTTGGTGATCCTGGCTTCTAGCATCCTGTTGTGTATAATCTGTGAATTTCTTCCCCCTCCGTTTCTGTTGTCTCCTTCAGTCCTCACCGATGGAGCCTCAGCCGGAGTTTCTAACCCTTCTTCCACCTCTGTGGTGCCATCACCTCTCCACTGCAGATTCCTCACAGCTACCCCTCTTTCCATGATGAGACCTATGACACAGGGCGTCATCCAACCACCCATTACACGTTAGCAAAGCTAGACTTCAGACAGTACGGAGCTGGGAGGGAGGGGCGGGCAGGGCTGGAGGAACAGGGAGCACAGTGGCGGACAGCTGGTTAGGCAAGGGCTGTGGGGCTGAGAACAGGTGCCTATTCGGGAAATAGAACAGCCAGTGCTGCACAGAGGCAGAAAATGGTGCACTCCCCGCTCATCAGGATCTCATTTTCTCTTTGATCAACACCAGGCCCCTCAGGTTCTTCTAGGCCTCACCTTTGACCAACCTGCGTCTACTTCCTTCTTCAGGGTCTAATTGTCTAAAGTGAAGGTTGTCTAACCATAGGCGCCATACGGGTCTTGCTCACGGCAGCGTCCCCAGTGCTTAGCACAGTGCCTGCCACTTACAGATGTTCAAGTATCAGTTGACTTAATTACCTGTAATTAAGCTCTGATTTCAGCTCATGGATGAGTCCTTGGGTCTTACTCTGAAACCTTTTAAGGCATCAGTGGTAAACGGGTTATGTATCAGATGCTGTGTGCACATGCCTGGAAATGGGCTGATCCACACTTCTGCACAACAGGCCTCCTATTTCGGTGACATATAAAGTCCTTTTATATGGGTGGTGATGGAATTCCATGGACAGTCTCTTATTCTGGGAAGATCGGCTGGCCCCAGGATTGGGGTTCAGTAACTCAAGGTGGACCCCAAACAAAAAAAAGGTTTATACTATGAACTCCCGACAATCAGCACCGTGTTCTGTGAATAGTAACAGAGATGATGTGTCAGGTCAGAAAGGTGACAGCAGCCTACCACTTGCATTATTTATGTGCTCCGTGTTGCTAGCTAAAACGGATTTAGTCGGCCAGCAATGTGTGTATAAAATTGTCCCAAACACCGGTCCCAATTCAAGGTTTAGATGTGTTCTCTAATGCAGTTTCGTACCAGTAAAACCTTGGACTGCAAGAAACTTGTTCTGTGTTCCACAAGATGAGCAAACATTTCTGATAAATTTTAACTTGATAAACGAGCGACATCTTGTGATAGGAGTAGTACATGATGCCAAACATCACACGATCACAACTGAGCCAGTGGCTCTGGAAATTCGCTTTGATATAGCTTTGGCTTATAAGCATGTTTCTGGGATGAATTATGCTCCCAAACCAAGGTTTTACTGTAACTACAAGAGGGTCACTAAAAATACATTAAAAACCACAGTGTTCAACTCTTGAGAACCATGTAACTATTTAGATATATTTGTACCTTTGATAGTAAATTATTTTCTTTGCTGGAGATCTTAACGTTTTAAGAAGGTGGGATTAAAAACTGACAATTCAAGTCAGTGTGCTGTTTTCTACCCACTTTCCAAAGCACATGGTTTACCATTTATATCCATTTGTAGCTTTTAGTTTGAACAGGGGTTAGAAAACTGCTGGCTAGCTCTGAAAACTAGATGAATCTTGTTAAGGACAGACAGGGAGGTGGAAACATGGGGATGTAACACACGGGGCCCTTATTCATCCAGCATATTTGAGTGCTGTGTGGCACGTGCACTGTACTAGAACCTACAGGGACGCAACACTGGCCCTCCTCAGAGAACTTCAGACCTAGAAAGGCCAACTTCAACTTCTATTAGTTCTTGTGTTAAAAGGCAAGGGTTACGTTCCTTATCTTATTGTCCAACATCCCCCTTGGCCTTCCAGGATTGAGAGATGGGTAGCTGGGCATAAATAAATATCTGTTCAATCAAACAATGTGTGTCCCAGTTTCTTTCTTTGATTTTCCAAAAATGTTTCTAACTAGTAAATATCATAGCAACTTGCTCCTGAAGCGTGTACATGTAACAGGTAGTACAGAATTCCCCACTGTTTGAAAGTAGAGCGTTCCTAAACTGAAAAAATGTACAGCCAAGTAATTACCATTTTGTGAGAGTGGAAATCCTCTTTGGATTTCTTCCAGTTCGAGAAAAAAAGTTACTAATGAAGGTCTTTGGTAAAAGTGAAGCGATATGAAGCAAACTTTCAGACGGCAGGGAAACCCATACAGATACTAAGTCCAACTTATACCGGAGGTGGGAGATGGAAGGATGTTTCAGCCCTGAAGACATTCATCTTACAGCTGGGGAGAACCAGACCCCCTAACAGGCCAGCCTCCTGACCATTTAAGGATTAGGAGTGACCAATGAGAAGTTATTTCCTGAGATGATCCTCAAACTTTATTTGATGTAAATACAACACACTTAAAAAAATCAGCAGATAGTGTACAATCTTTCAGAACTCATTTACTCATACACTGCTCCTCGGTTAGATATCAGAGCTACCCGAAGACTTGGAGGGTAGGCTGATGGGAATAAAAGTGTAGATTCTTTCGGCACCCTTTGTACACTTAGTTCTCCCACTCTCACTACACACGTTCAGGCATATAGAACTTGCCCCAGTACCGTCCCTTCTGGGCCAAGTCATACGGGCTCAGGACTTTGCGTATCCCCAGCATGTTGGCAGTGGCTATGCGCTCAAAGGTCCAGGGGTTTTGGTTGTTCTGTTCTCTTTCCTCTTGATCTTTCCGCATCTTCTCTAGAGTCTCACGGCTCACGGCCTTTGCTGGGAACGGCAACTTGTGGGCCACCTGGTCGAGGAAACCTTGTACCTCTTTGAATTCACAACGCCCACCCATCTCTACTATGAGACGGCCAGCCTTCACGGGAGTCACGTAGTGATCAATGGCACCTTTGCCTCCCCCCATGCGCTGTCCCATACCCTTGCGGGTGATGGGCTTGAAAGGGGCTGGTACTCTCCATAAAGCAAACATGTTCTTGGGGTCCAGAGAGCGGTTGATTGTCAGGCGCATCATTTCAAAATGGCCCCAGTGGAGGTAACCACCACCCAGTGCCTAAAAGTAGATGAAACAATTAGAAACACGTGGGGACTTAGGTATCTTTTATGGGCTCTTTCATAATAACTGCGGCTTCAATGATATACATAAAGATAGAAATAGAAGTTCTAGTAAGAACCATGGAGGAAAAGCCTAGGGTACAGTAATAAATGAGAACAAGGGTGGACCCATTTCAGTGGATAACCAGGGAAGGCCTCTGAGGAGATGACACTTGAAGCTGAAGCCAGAATGGTAGGAAGTGGCCAAGGGAAAACAGACAATAGTTACAGGCAGAGGAATGGGGTATGTGAAGGGCCTGGCACAGTAAGGGGCTTGGGCAGTTGGAGCAGAAGCCAGAGTGACTAGAACAGAGTAAGGGACAGGGCTTGGGCATGAGGTTCTGAGAGGTTGTGGGGCTGATCATGCAGGCTGTGGGAAGGACTGTAAAATACTGCTCTGGCTGCCTGATGGGAAATCAATCCTAGTTCACACCCATTTGTGCAGCTTCTGACATCAAGTCTTCATGGGAGCTACCTGAGTAAGGAAACAGTTGTCTCACATCCTAAGTCATGGGTAGTTTTATTTCTAGCAGAGGTCTGAGAAGATTTCACAGTATGATTATAGGGGCCAAATAGGTAGCCTCTTCCTTTTCCTGCTTTTACACTATCTGCACTCTACACGAAAAAAAAAAAAAAGAGAACTCAAATGTTTACTGGGTAGTGCACATCATTTTAAAGAGCAAACGGTGGGGGCGCCTGGGTGGCTCAGTCGGTTAAGCGTCCAACTTTGGCTTAGGTCATGATCTGATCTCGTGGTTTGTGAGTTCAAGCCCCGCGTTGGGCTCTGTACTGACAGAGCCTGGAGCCTGCTTCAGATTCTGTCTTTCTCTCTCTGCACCTCCCCCACTTGTGCTCTCTGTCTCTAAAATAAACATAAAATAAATAAAGAGCAAATGGTGGCAGTTCTAATAAAACCTGTGGAGGAAGACAACAACTCCAAGAGCATGAGATTTTGCTAATCCCTGACTTCCATCCTATAGGCACCTGACACTGAACTCACTTACCAAGATTGCGAAACTGCCTTCTGTGAACTCGGTGGCTTCGGTAGAAGGTCCCCGTATGTCACTCAAGTTCTTGGGTTCCCTTCTGACTTTTGGCACAAGTGGAACCCTCTCAACAAATCTAAGCTTGGGCTTTTCAGGAATGGAAACATCTAAAAAGAGCACAACCAAGAATAAATAAAACAACCCATTTCGAAGGATCCATTTTCTTCCTAGAAAGATTTATAACAATTAAATGAAAGTCTTGAAGTTACCACTAAAAAGTAATTCCAGAAGTATATTGGGTTTTTCCTGCCAATGCTTTTTTTTCCAGTGTCAACTGGAATCTTTTGGTTATGACAAGAATTAATGGAGAGGCTTCTGAACCTTTGAAGACAGCGCAGTTTTAACCTTCAAACGAAATGCACTCTCTGCCTGAAACTAGAAGAGAGACCACTGGGAAGGTACAGAGATTAAGAATGTCACAGAGTTAAGACTGGCTAACTTTTTGTTTTTAATGTTTACAAGTGCTAGACACGGAGTAGAATGCTTTATGTGCACTATCTCATTTAATCTTTAAAGCGATTTTATAGCTTAGGAATTTCTTAGGGCTTCCCTTTTTAAAAATTTTGAACATTTTAAAGTCTAACACACATAATCAAAGGGCCAAATAAAAAGTGTACAGCTCAGTGAATTATCACAAAATGACTGCATAAACACACCCACATTAACACACCCAGATCACGGAACAGAACATTAGGCGGGTACTATTTTAAAGCTCCGTTTTACAAAAGGGGAATGTGAGGCCTAGAGACATTTTGTAATTTGTTCTAGGCCATCCAGTGAAAACAGCAAAGTCAGACCGTATGACTTTTTTTTTTTTTCTTCAAAATACTACATGGCCTCTCTGGATGTTAATGGGGGTAGTGGAAAGAATATTTACTACAATGATATGAAAATATCTACATTCTCCTGCTCTGCCACATTTTTTTTTTTTTTTTGTAATTTTTTAAAAAGTTTATTTATTTTGAGAGAGACAGAGACAGTGTGAGCGGGGGAGGGGCAGAGAGAAGACTCCCAAGCAGGCTCCACGCTGTCAGCATAGAGCCCAATGTGCGGCTTGAACTCACGAAATCACGCTATCAAGACCTGAGCGGAAACCAAGAGTCGGACACTTAACCGACTAAGCCACCCAGGCGCCCCTCTGCCATGTTCTTGTTAAGAAACCTGCAACCCAGGAATCCTGTGATCTGTGCTCTCTTTCTACAGGGCTTTTCACGCTGACACCTGTATGCTGCGTACAATGGGCAACAGCTTGCGGCACTGAAGGCAGGTGGACTGAAATGCAGGCCAGACGTGCTGCGTCCTTCTTTCCTATCAAACGTTCTGACAAGTTGGGAGGAAAAAAATTAGAACTTTTAAGTCATTTAAAACAGGTCTATAGTAAAACAAGCATGGCTTTGCCATGGAGTCAAACACAAAACAGGGGCCTTCGAGGAAATACCAAATTATTAATGGGCTATTTAGGGTTACAGAAACTGCCCATTCTCCTCCAGTTTCTACAAGCAGCTACAGAGGAATTTAGTGATGCTTTCTCTCACCTACAAGTCCATATGTACTTCCAGAGCACAGAGTCGTTTAACAATTAGGTGCAGAAGCCAAAGCCCTCAGAGGTCAAGGATGCTTTTTTTTTTTTTTTTGAGATTTCCAATATATTAGCGATATGGTAAATTAGGGACACCTGGGTGGCTCAGTTGGTTAAGTATTGACTCGATTTCAGCTCAGGTCATGATCTCACTGTTTGTGAGTTCGAGCCTGCATCCGGCTCTGTGGTGACAGCGCGGAGCCTGCTTGGGATCCTCTCTCTGCCCCTCCCTGGTGCACGCTCTCTCTCAAAATACATAAATAAACTTTAAAAGAAAAATAAAAGATATGGTCAATTAGATTTACACTTGAGGTTTTTCTTAACGTTTGTATTTAAAAAACCAATGCTTTTCACATATGTTGTTATATGACCGCATATATGTAACATCCTTTAGAGAGAACACCAAAAGTTCAAATTTGATGCCAATCAGCCATGGCTGAGGGTGGACCATGCGCCCCAGTTGGTAGGCCATAGGGGACCCATCCCATTACACATCTGCTCCAGAAAAGCAGGGACCTTTGTGGGTCTCTCTCATTTTGTGATGTATCCCCAGTGTTCAGAACACTTGGCATACAGTAAGCCCTCGATACAAGTTTACTGCGCGAGTGAATGGAGATAGGAAGTACAAGAACCCTCCTACGTCTTCACCTACCCTCTTCTAGGGTCCATCAGAGAAAAACACAAAACTGACACAAGCTCTCACCCTCAAAAGCCGGCACCGGGAGCAGCGTCTTCAGGCCAGCACTGGCGGGCGGGGCGACCCAGGAATCTACAAAGACAAATCAAATTAAAAGATGAAAGCGACAAGAGCTGGGCCCGGCACACCCTGGACCGGTCACTCCTAACGGAGTGCCCTGATAGTGGGCCGCGGGTTCCACTACGTGGGCCCACAGGCTCAGGGCTCCCCAAAGAAGCCCGCTAGCAGGGGTCTCCGGGAGCCGACCCTCCCACCCCCGCCCCAGGTGGCCGCCGCTCTTCGCCACGAGTCCCCGCGGCGGGGGAGCGCGGCCCCTACCCAGCGCTTCGGTAACCGTCGGCAGAGCCTTCCCGGAGCTGGCGAGGTGCCGCACTGGCGCTGGGGAGGAAGGGGACGTCTTCTGAGTGACCGAGGGGCCTCCTGACCTGACAGCTGCGTTCGCAGGAGCCGCGTTCCCGCGCGAGCCAGCACCCGCCACATGGCCACACGCACCCGGCCGCGCCGGGCTCCCCGCGGCGATCTCGGCGACTCCCGGGACACGGCCGCCCCGGAAGTCGCCTTCGCATCTGTCCACTCTGCAGAGAGTCCCGGCGGAAGCGGAAGAAACCGGGCCGCGGGGTTTAGGTTCCGCGCGGGCGTCCGCTAGCCACGCCCCGAGCCCCCGGCGCCTTCTGGGAGTCTCCTTACAATCCGAGGTCTTTCGTGGGATGCGGGCGGCGGGGTCTGGCTTCCCGGGCCGAGTGTCGCGCTGAGAAAGCTTGGCTTCGCCCACCCGGTTGCGCCTCCCAGCTCACTGCATTAAGCCCCTTGTGTGTGTGTGTGTGTGTGGGGGGGGGCGCTCAGAGGCATTAGGAAAACACCACTGATCATTCACCGTGGCCTGAGCTTTTAGTGGGCGCTTGCAGTGTGTCGCGTTCAGTACTTCATCACTGCGCGGAGTCCTCCCAACGAGTCCATGAGAGAAGGAAGGCGTGATACCCATTTGCAGATTCCATCCCGAGGGTCGTGGGGTTTAATTTGCCCCGGTCACACAGCAGGAAAACTACAATCAGAATTGGAGTCTGTGTGACTCCAGAGACCCCAGTGACGGGACAATATCAAAACTTGATTATCAAGTTAAAATAACGCGTAAGTATTCTGGGAGGATGTTGGGCAAAATCATTTTTATGGGTTTGAAGCTTTTTGATATTTAGAATGAGAAAGGATCTTTCCCCAAGCTTAGGGCACAAATAGGATTAGCAAATTGAGACTGATGTCTGTTGTATTTATTTATTTTTTAAATTTTTTTTTCAACGTTTTTTATTTATTTTTGGGACAGAGAGAGACAGAGCATGAACGGGGGAGGGGCAGAGAGAGAGGGAGACACAGAATCGGAAACAGGCTCCAGGCTCCGAGCCATCAGCCCAGAGCCTGACGCGGGGCTCGAACTCACAGACCGCGAGATCGTGACCTGGCTGAAGTCGGACGCTTAACCGACTGCGCCACCCAGGCGCCCCTGTCTGTTGTATTTAAATCATGCTAAATCTGCATATGGTCTTTCCCCAAGGATTATTTTCATAAATGGCAACAAAGAAAACCTGGAACGCTTCCACAGCTACTGGGAGAACTTTCTGTGTCCACCGTCTTAGGCACTTCTTGGTTATCTGCACACTGAAGCTGTCTCAAAAGAGTTAGTGGACTTTATTACAGCCAACCATTTCTGCTCCTTTAAGAGCAGCTCTAAAAGCTTTTTACTGACCCCCACTCCCAAGCCAGTATCAGATTCTAGGCATCTCTTGCCTGCTCCCCTCCACCAAAAGTGGGAGATCCGAATGTGCTCACGCGTTTAAAAATCTCAAGCTGGATCTTGTGTAATTTTGCTTTGGATGGAGAATAAAGTGTCAGTACAATCCCTCTTTGGTCTCGAAGTCTTTTGGTGGCCCCCCAACTTCCACCTCGTTACTGATTTTAAAAGAACTAAATAGTAGCCCCCGCCCCCGTGGCTCAGTTGGTTAAGCGTCCCACTTCCGCTCAGATCGTGATCTCACGGTTTGTGGGTTCGAGCCCTGTGTTGGGCTCTGTGCTGACAGGTCAGAGCCTGGAGTCTGCTTCGGATTCTGTCTCCCTCTCTCTGCTCCTCCCCCACTCATGCTCTGTCTCTCTCTCAAAAATAAATAAACATTAAAAAAAATAAAAAAAAAAACTAAAAAGTAAGCTCAAAGTTTTACCTTTAAATAGTAACTATTATAAGTGATGTCTATTTTTCTCTGCAAGAGTTGTGCCAGGTACAATAGAGGATACAAAGAAAAACCAGTGATCCATTTCTTTAGGAATTTATATTTATGTAGGGACAATATGAGCATATAATAATGTTGAGGTATCACAAAAGAAGTATGAATAAAGCATTGTGGAAATGCGAGGAGGGATGTGAGGTCTTCTCTGGTCCCTAAAAAATTTTCTGTCCTGCCATTTCTCACAGTTCTTTATTTACACTGTTCTGATAATTCTATGGTATTTATTTGTAGGAAACTGATGTTCCAGGATGCAATGATTTGCCACACAGCTAGGATGATGCAAAGTAGGGGTAAAAACCTTGATGTTCTTTTACTGGAATGGGTTTGTTAAAATCTCCCCAAAGTTAGTCTTCAGACCAGCTGCATCAGATGTCCCTGAGACCTTTGTATAAATGTAAATATCTGGTCCCTACTTAACTAAGTCAGAAACTCTGAAGGTGGGGTTCAGGAATTCCTATTGTGAACTAAGTCCCCACGGGTGATTCTAATGCCTAAGCAAGTTGAGAATCGGTGCCCTGTGAGCACTTGGAAAATTTAAAAAGCAGAGTATAGCTACAAGCCACTGTTTTGGGATCATCCAGGTCTATATCCATTGGGATTTGTATTTTTTTCCATCTGTATGAAAATTACCTAGCATCTCAGTTTTTAATCTAACTTTTTTATTTATTTTACTTTTTTAAGATTCTATTTTTAAGTAATCTCTATACCCAACATGGGGCTTGAATTTACAACCCCAAGATCAAGAGTCACATGCTCTACACACTGAGCCAGCCAGGCTCCCCTAATCTTTATTTTAAAATCAAGAGATAACAGAAACCTGTAGCCTAGTCCCAGGTTTGGTTCTTTTTTTTTTTTTTTTTTTTCAGTATATGAAATTTATTGTCAAATTGGTTTCCATACAACACCCAGTGCTCATCCCAAAAGGTGCCCTCCTCAATACCCATCACCTACCCTCCCCTCCCTCCCACCCCCCATCAACCTTCAGTTTGTTCTCAGTTTTTAAGAGTCTCTTATGCTTTGGCTCTCTCCCACTCTAACCTCTTTTTTTTCTTTTCCTTCCCCTCCCCCATGGGTTTCTGTTAAGTTTTTCAGGATCCACATAAGAGTGAAAACATATGGTACCTGTCTTTCTCAGTATGGCTTATTTCACTTAGCATCACACTCTCCAGTTCCATCCACGTTGCTACAAAGGGCCAGATTTCATTCTTTCTCATTGCCACGTAGTACTCCATTGTGTATATAAACCACAATTTCTTTATCCATTCATCAGTTGATGGACATTTAGGCTCTTTCCATAATTTGGCTATTGTTGAGAGTGCTGCTACAAACATTGGGATACAAGTGCCCCTATGCATCAGCAGTCCTGTATCCCTTGGGTAAATTCCTAGCAGTGCTACTTCTGGGTCATAGGGTAGGTCTATTTTTAATTTTTTGAGGAACCTCCACACTGTTTTCCAGAGCGGCTGCACCGATTTACATTCCCACCAACAGTGCAAGAGGGTTTCCGTTTCTCCACATCCTCTCCAGCATCTATAGTCTCCTGATTTGTTCATTTTGGCCACTCTGACTGGCGTGAGGTGATATCTGAGTGTGGTTTTGATTTGTATTTCCCTGATAAGGAGTGACGTTGAGCATTTTTTCATGTGCCTGTTTGGGCATCCGGATGTCTTCTTTAGAGAAGTGTCTATTCATGTTTTCTGCCCATTTCTTCACTGGATTATCTGTTTTTTGGGTGTGGAGTTTGGTGAGCTCTTTATAGATTTTGGATACTAGCCCTTTGTCCGATATGTCATTTGAAAATATCTTTTCCCATTCCTTGGTTGCCTTTTAGTTTTGTTGATTGTTTCCTTTGCTGTGCAGAAGCTTTTTATCTTCATGAGGTCCCAGTAGTTCATTTTTGCTTTTAATTCCCTTGCCTTTGGGGATGTGTCAAGTAAGAAATTGCTACGACTGAGGTCAGAGAGGTCTTTTCCTGCTTTCTCCTCTAAGGTTTTGATGGTTTCCTGTCTCACATTCAGGTCCTTTATCCATTTGAGTTTATTTTTGTGAATGGTGTGAGAAAGTGGTCTAGTTTCAATCTTCTGCATGTTGCTGTCCAGTTCTCCCAGCACCATTTGTTAAAGAGACTGTCTTTTTTCCATTGGATGTTCTTTCCTGCTTTGTCAAAGATTAGTTGGCCATACTATTGTGGGTCTAGTTCTGGGGTTTCTATTCTATTCCATTGGTCTATGTGTCTGTTTTTGTGCCAATACCATGTTGTCTTGATGATTACAGCTTTGTAGTAGAGGCTAAAGTCTGGGATTGTGATGCCTCCTGCTTTGGTCTTCTTCTTCAAAATTACTGTGGCTATTCGGGGCCTTTTGTGGTTCCATATGAATTTTAGGATTGCTTGTTCTAGTTTCGAGAAGAATGCTGGTGCAATTTTGATTGGGATTGCATTGAATGTGTAGATAGCTTTGGGTAGTATTGACATTTTGACAATATTTATTCTTCCAATCCATGAGCATGGAATGTTTTTCCATTTCTTTTTAAAAAAAATTTTTTTTTAATGTTTATTTATTTTTGAGACAGAGAGAGACAGAGCATGAATGGGGGAGGGGCAGAGAGAGAGGGAGACACAGAATCGGAAGCAGGCTCCAGGCTCTGAGCCATCAGCCCAGAGCCTGACGCGGGGCTCAAACTCACGAACCGTGAGATCGTGACCTGAGCTGGAGTCGGACGCTTAACCGACTGAGCCACCCAGGCGCCCCATCCATTTCTTTATATCTTCTTCAGTTTCCTTCATAAGCTTTCTATAGTTTTCAGCATACAGATCTTTTACATCTTTGGTTAGATTTATCCCTAGGTATTTTATGCTTCTTGGTGCAATTGTGAATGGGATCAGTTTCTTTATTTGTCTTTCTGTTGCTTCATTACTAGTGTATAAGAATGCAACTGATTTCTGTACATTGATTTTGTATCCTGCAATTTTGCTAAATTCAGGTCTAGCAGACTTCTGGTGGAGTCTATTGGATTTTCCATGTGTAATATCATGTCGTCTGCAAAAAGTGAAAGCTTGACTTCATCTTTGCCAATTTTGATGCCTTTGATTTCCTTTTGTTGTCTGATTGCTGATGCCAGAACTTCCAGCACTATGTTAAACAACAGCGGTGAGAGTGGGCATCCCTGTCGTGTTCCTGATCTCAGGGAAAAAGCTCTCAGTTTTTCCCATTGAGGATGGTGTTAGCTGTGGGCTTTTCATAAATGGCTTTTATGATGTTTAAGTATGTTCCTTCTATCCCGACTTTCTCGAGGGTTTTTATTAAGAAACGTTGCTGAATTTTGTCAAATGCCTTTTCTGCATCGATTGACAGGTAAATATGGTTCTTATCTTTTCTTTTATTAATGTGATGTATCACGTTGATTGATTTGCGAATGTTGAACCAGCCCTGCATCCCAGGAATGAATCCCACTTGATCATGGTGAATAATTCTTTTTATATGCTGTTGAATTTGATTTGCTAGTGTCTTATTGAGAATTTTTGCATCCATATTCATCAGGGATATTGGCCTGTAGTTCTCTTTTTTTACTGGGTGTCTGTCTGGTTTAGGAATCAAAGTAATACTGGCTTCATAGAATGAGTCTGGAAGTTTTCCTTCCCTTTCTATTTCTTGGAATAGCTTGAGAAGGATAGGTATTATCTCTGCTTTAAATGTCTGGTAGAACTCCCCTGGGAAGCCATCTGGTCCTGGACTCTTATTTGTTGGGAGATTTTTGATAACTGATTCAATTTCTTCTCTGGTTATGGATCTGTTCAAGCTTTCTATTTCCTCCAGTTTGAGTTTTGGAAGTGTGTGGGTGTTTAGGAATTTGTCCATTTCTTCCAGGTTGTCCAGTTTGTTGGCATATAGTTTTTCATAGTATTCCCTGATAATTGCTTGTATGTCTGAGGGATTGGTTGTAATAATTCCATTTTCATTCATGATTTTATCTATTTGGGTCATCTCCCTTTTCTTTTTGAGAAACCTGGCTAGAGGTTTGTCAATTTTGTTTATTTTTTCAAAAAACCAACTCTTGGTTTCATTGATCTGCTCTACAGTTTTTTTAGATTCTGTATTGTTTATTTCTGCTCTGATCTTTATTATTTCTCTTCTTCTGCTGGGTTTAGGCTGTCTTTGCTGTTCTGCTTCTATTTCCTTTAGGTGTGCTGTTAGATTTTGTATTTGGGATTTTTCTTGTTTCTTGAGATAGGCCTGGATTGCAATGTATTTTCCTCTTAGGACTGCCTTCGCTGCATCCCAAAGCGTTTGGATTGTTGCATTTTCATTTTCATTTGTTTCCATATATTTCTTAATTTCTCCTCTAATTGCCTGGTTGACCCATTCATTCTTTCGTAGGGTGTTCTTTAACCTCCATGCTTTTGGAGGTTTTCCAGACTTTTTCCTGTGGTTGACTTCAAGCTTCATCGCATTGTGGTCTGAAAGTATGCATGGTATGATCTCAATTCTCGTATACTTATGAAGGGCTGTTTTGTGACCCAGTATGTGATCTATTTTAGAGAATGTTCCTTGTGCACTCGAGAAGAAAGTATATTCTCTGCTCTCTGATGCAGAGTTCTAAATATATCTGTCAAGCCCATCTGATCCAATGTATCATTCAGGGACCTTGTTTCTTTATTGGCCATGGGTCTAGATGATCTGTCCATTTCTGTAAGTGGAGTGTTAAAGTCCCCTGCAATTACCACATTCCTATCAATAAGGTTGCTTATGTTTATGAGTAATTGTTTTATATATTTGGGGGCTCCCGTATTCGGCGCATAGACATTTATAATTGTTAGCTCTTCCTGATGGATAGACCCTGTAATGATTATATAATGCCCTTCTTCATCTCCCAGGTTTGGTTCTTGACGTAAATGGCACCCACATGTGTGTTGTCTGTATGTATGTGTACAGTACCTCATTTTAATAAAAGATTAGGATTTTGCTTATCAGAGTGACTAATATCATAATGTAATAAATCACCATGGAACTTCCTCGCCCCAGGAAGCCCACAGAACCTTCTCAAGGGGCTACTTAGTATTCACTTATTCATCAGTTTAGCTTCCATATGGTGTAGAGCATTTCTAAAAGAGCAATGGTACTGATGTGGTGTTTTGGGGTCTGGGAGTGAATGGTCAAGAAAGAATTCTTGAGACATTTTTGGTGCAAAAAAGTGGCTTTTATTAAAGCACAGGGACAGGACCTGTGGGCAGAAAGAACTGCACTGGGATTATGGAGTGATTGATTATATACTTTTAAGTTGGGAGGGAGTTAGGGGTAGTGTGAGTCTCTAAGGAATTTGGAAGTGAGGTTTTCAGGATCTTGAGGGGCTAGCTGCTGTTAAGAAAAAGTTATTTCCTACTATCCAGGAAAATATTAGTCATGAAACCCTTCAAATGTATTATCAGTGGGCCGTATATTTGGAGGATGATTGCCAACACGTATCTTGGGGAAGGGAGTAGAGAAAAAGGAAGTTTCCAAAGGAATTGTTATATGTTAAAGAAGACTTACAGGATCCTGGAGGTCAGGCCAATGTCAAGCTCAGGTTGCTTTTTGCTTCTAGCAAAGTAGTAACCTTGAGGCAGTTGATTTCTTGGAGAAAGGTCACCCTGCCTGTCTCAAGGACTTGTCAATGGGCTGTAGGTTGTAAGGAGATTTAAATTTTTTCTACATTTATTTTGCCTTTGTTCTCCCCATCAGTACCCTAGATTTTTCCACAACAAAAACCAATATATTCTAATACAATATTAATAATTAATATTATTTTTAACATTTATTCAATTTTGAAAGACAGAGAGAGACAGAGCATGGGCAGGGGAGGGGCAGAGAGAGAGGGAGACACAGAATAGGAAGCAGCCTCCAGGCTCTGAGCTGTCAGCACAGAGCCTGATGCGGGGCTCAAACCCGTAAACTACAAGATCATGACCTGAGCCAAAGTCGGCTGCTTAACCGACTGAGCCACCCAGGTGCCCCAGTAATTAATAATATTGACTTGCTGTTTACGAGAGGTTTTTATTGACACAAAGACTATCTTATTAGAATCCTGTTTCAAAGATGATAGTGGTGGAAATGATGCACAGGAAAGCATTCATTCAACATGTCTCCATTGAGTGTCTACCTTATTGCCATGAGAAAAATGAGTATGTCTACACATATTCCAGGGCTTTAAAGCTAAATTAGATTGAATCCCAACTTGGCAAGCTACTGAAGTTTTACAGAAGAGCTATTTCCAGCATTTTTCATTGATTAAATCAACAGGCTCAAAGAAAGGACCCACTCCTCAATTGTTTGACCAAGAAGAGGGAACCATGGTAACTGTTCTTGTTTTTGGTTTCACCTATGTCGTGAATGATTCCCTATTGTCGTTCAGTCGAGTTATTTACAAATCTTTTATTATAGGCCATGCTGCAATGAACTTTGTACACATCTTGTTGGTACTGTTTTGGTATTTCTTTCCGGCAAATTCCATAAAAAGAAATGATGAGATCAAAGGGAATGTTCGTTTAAAATCGTTTTGCTCCATACAATTATGCAAAATTGACCTTCACCAACAATGTATCAAAGTGCCTGTTTATCCACACCCTTGCTGAGCTTTCTTGTACACCTTTCTTTTAGAGCTTTGCCAGTATGAAAGGTGAGAGATGATGTCTAATGGTTTATGTTTATGATAGGCTGTTAAAACGGGATTGTGTCTGACTCAGCTTTGCCTGAGGCCCCAGGCTGTGTGGTAATCCCCACATTCCCAAGTGAGGTGCTAGGCCTCTTGGGCAGGATTTACGAAGGACATGGGAGGATTTGGCTTCACTATTCTTAGCTCTCCACTTTCTTGCAGCCTGTTAAAAGCACTGAAAAAATCAAGAAAAGAAGTGTAGCCTGGAGATTACAGTAAAGATTTCTTTGGACAGTGTTGTTGGTATATTGTGAGTTCCACTCTCGCTCTCCCATGGCTAGGCATTGGGGTGCTCCATCAAGCTTAGTGAGAGACATTCCAAGACACTCAGCTTGATATGGCCCTCTGCTGTTTGAGGGGGAGTGGTGTTGGCCCCAGGTTTGAGAAAAGTGTATGTTTGGAGGTTTGATGCAAAGTAGAGGGCTGCGTTGGGAAGTAATTACATCTTCACTGATGATGGGGCAAAGGCGTGCATATCTTGTTCACCAGATGTGGACCCCAGTGCAGTGTGTCGGTTCAGGGTTTTCTTATATCCTGTCCAACAGGACCCCACTGAGGAGCAGAGAGAAAGAAGCTGGAAGAAGTGATGATGGATGTCCAGGGCCTGAGGGAAGCATCATATGCAACCGGCCAATGGTTCAGCAGAGATGACTTTGCATGCATCCGAATATCCTCAGCAGTTAGGGTAGGGTATTTGTGTGTGTGTGTTTCTCTGAAGAATCTGTAAAGCACCCCTGAGAGAAAGAGTATACTTTAAACTATACCTGGAGTGGAGTCAACCACTGTTGGGTGCTGGATGAGTTTGTTCGGCTGCTGTAACAAAGTACCCCAAACTGTGGGTCTTTAAACAACAGAAGTTTATTGCCTCCACAGCTCTGGAGGCCACAAGTCTGAAGTCCAGCTGTTAGCAGGGTCCGTTCCTTCTGAGCACTGTGAGGAAGGGTCTGTCCTGGGCTTGTGGATGGCCATCTTCTCTCTGTCTCTCTACCCATCGTCTTCTCTTTCTGTGTGTCTTTGTGTCCAAATTTCCCCTTTTTATAAGACAATGGTTGTATTGGATTAGGGCCCACCTTATTGACCTCATTTTAACTTGATTATCTCTGTAAAGAAGGACACTTTCTCCTAATGAGGTCACATTCTGAGGTGGGGGATGGCGGTTAGGGCTCCAACACATCTTTTGGTTGGGGAAGGGGGAGGACACCCTTCAACCCATAACAGGTGCTATGCCAGTCAGCCATGTCAGAGGGGTCAGACACAAAGGTGAGAGACGAGGGGCAGAAAAGATCCTGCGTGATTGGTAAAAGTACAAAGTGAGGAAATTGAGAACCCCTTCCCCCCCCCCCCCCCCCCCCCATGTTGTTTCTACTACAGTCACTTGATCTGGAGCAGGACTGAACTAGGGGAGAGGAGCAGCTTTGCCTTTTGATGGAATTCAGGGTTGTGACTGATGAGGGAGCATAAGGCAAGCTGACACCCCACACCCCTCACCACCCAGGTGGGACATGTGTGACACTCCTCAGGTACTCCTGGGTGCCCAAAAGGTGAGAAGGTTAACTGATACAGATCACAGCCATGCAGGACATGAGTCTCCATTAGTTTACAAATGTCTTAGTAAATTACAAGAAAAAGGCAATCTTATCAATAGCCTAATCTCCAGAAACCTATAGACTCAGTTTCCTGGAGCCCCAACATCGCCCTTCCCTCCATAGTGATGTGGGGGACAAAGGCAAGAAGGAAATGGCAGGTAAAATTAAATTTCTATAAGACCTGCAGCCCCTTGACAAATATTTGAGGCAAATACAAAGTATAACATTCTTCGAGGAACTCCCTCCTGTCTTTTTTGTTTTTTAAAATTTTTTTTTTTTAACCTTTATTTATTTTTGAGACAGAGAGAGACAGAGCATGAACAGAGGCGGGTCAGAGAGAGGGAGACACAGAATCCGAAACAGGCTCCAGGCTTTGAGTTGTCAGCACAGAGCCCAACGCGGGGCTCGAACCCACAGACCTCGAGATCACGACCTGAGCTGAAGTCGGACAGAGCCACCCAGGAGCCCCAACTCCCTCCTGTCTTAAAGTTAATGCCTTACTAAGGGAAAACAACCTTAGCTTGACAGTAGCTAGGCCATTGGCGTCTTAAGAGTCCTCTTTAGCATATGAAAGCCCCTTTGGAGGCCTCCCTTTTGCCTTTACCTCTCCCATCTCCACAGTATATAATCGGTCTCTCTTCACAAGCCCAGTGCAGCTCTTTCTGCCCAGGGGTCCTGTCCCTGTGCTTTAATAAAATCACTCTTTTGCATCAAAGACACCTCAAGAATTCTTCTGGCTGTCAGCTCTGGACCCCCTACCACTCCAAAACCCCATCAGTGACTATTACACAGTATTGGACATTTTAGTTACTGAGATCAGAATGTTTTCTGTGACTAGAAGTGATAGTATGAGTTATTTTATTTTTATTCTTTTTTTTTTTTTTTTTTTTTTTTTAATCAGAGAGTAATATGAAAATTCAGAAAACCCCTAGCCTTACAGAGTTGGTTTGGAGTTTGGATAAGCAGGAGCAAGGTAAACTAAAGTTGACTTCTTTTTTTTTTTTTTTTTTAAGTTTATTTATTTTCAGTAATCTTTCCACCCAGTGTGGGGCTCCAACTCATGACCCCATGATCAAGAGACATAGGCTCTTCTGACTGAGCCAACCAGGCACCCCATCTGTTTTTTTTAAGACTTTATTATTATTTATTATTATTATTATTTTTATTTTAGAGAGAGAAGCTGGGAGATGGACAGAGAGAGAGAGAATCTTAAGCAGGTACTATGCTTATGGGCTGGATCGCACGACCCTGGGATCATGACCTGAGCCCAAATCAAGAGTCAGCCACTCAACCGACTGAGTCACCCAGTTGCCCCAAAGATTTTATTTTTAAGTAATCTCTACACCCAATGTGGGGCTTGAACTCATAACCCTGAGAGCAAGAGTCGCATGCTTCTGACTGAGCCAACCAAGCACTCCTAGGGTTGATTTCTGATCGCATTCTCTGAGTCCTACTTCATATAGCTTACACCTTGGTTATATACTAGTTTGCATTCTTTCAGTGACTAGTGATGTTGAACTTGTTCTCCTGTCTTTGGTCTTGTATATTTTTTGTCTACCGCTTTCCTGTACGTGTGATTTGCTTGCTTCTGTACTTTGTCTATATATCAATTATCAATTGTATTATTTATATTTTTTATCCATTCAAAAATTCTTACTATATATCAAGTATATTAACTCCTGTGTGTATATGATTCAATTTTTTAAAAATTTCAATATGTCCTTTAATTTTTTTTTTTGAGGTAGGACCATTTATAATTTTTACACAGTAAAATCTGCCAGTTATTTTCTTAAGAGTTTTTGACTTTGATAATATGCTTATAAGGGCCAGAAATAGGGATATAATATAATTCTTTGGCCAAGTTGAAAATCATCATTTAATATGATGATTATATGATTTTATAATTCACTAAATTCCCACATAATTTTTTTAAACATTTTATCCCATTCCCATGTTCTCCCTGATCTGAAGCCAGAGCTACACTGTTTGAATTATTGTCCTTTTATTACATATTTTTATATGTTTGGTCAAATTCACTTTACTTTGCAAAAAAACATCATGGCTGTTTTGCATGTTTGGTGTCCAAGATAAAATTTGGAACCATTTTGTTCTATTCTGTCTCTGTTTCTATTTTTATTTTCTTGTCCACAGTTCTTTTTTCTTTCTCGCTGTTGTTGTTCTTCTTATAAATCTCAGAGCAGTTTGTACTTCCAACCAAGATTCTTTGTCATTTCAAAGTATTGTAGATCTGGGAAGGAAGGGGCTAGAGGATTTTCTATTTAGTTCCACGTCCTTATCAGAGTGTGGTCCTCAATCATGTACTTGCTATAGGTCATTCATACATCTAGTTAAAGGAAAATACAATTGCAATTGGAATTGCAACAAAAAGCAATCCTCCCTCCTCTCCCTAGCATCTTCACAAAAACCATCATGCTGAAAATTGACCACTTCCCTGAAGAAAGTTAGGCTTTACCAGCCACGGCCAGTAGAGGTCGCAAAAGCCGCTTGTTATAATCCCTGAAGCCATAACTGAACCCATGCTTGGGCACTACGCATTATGCAGTAATGACCCACAGACTACATTTTATTACAGCACTTCCTCAAAATGGAATTGCAGCTTGTCATAGGAGATCCACTGTCAACCTGCTCGCCTGTCCCCCACCCTTGCCAGTACAAATGAACGCACAGTTAATTGTAAAATTTGGGGACAGTCCTCTCTCTCTCTCTCTCTCTCTCTCTCTCTCTCTCACACACACACACACACACACACACACACACACACACACACATGCACACACACCCTTTCCCTTTGTTGCCCAATATATTGTTAAATAAAAACTCATCTTTGTTTAAAATAATTTTCCTCATCTTCCAGTTGCTTAATTATTATGTATCGAATGAAGAAAACGTAGACCACAGTGAAGCAAACCAACAAAATCAGTGACCATTAATTCTGTCACAGTTAATTACTATAATACTCTGGCATGGGTGGCATTATAATGCATTGTGAACGTCTCTCCATGTCTGCAAGTATTTATCTTCAATGTGAATTTTATGGACTTTTAAAAAAAATTAATTTTAAGGGATGCCTTGGTGGCTCAGTCGATTGACCATCCTACTTTGGCTCAGGTCATGATCTAGTGGTTCATGGGTTCAAGCCCTGCATCGGGCTCACTGTTGTCAGCGCAGAGCACACTTCGGATCCTCTGTCCCCCACCTTCTCTATCCCAACCCCCATTGTGCTGTCTCTCTCTCTGTCTCTGTCTCAAAAATAAAAATAAACATCAAAAAATTAATTTTAATAGTGCATCACATTTCTTTTTTAAAAAATTAATTCACTTTTGAAATTCAAGTATAATTAACATACAGTGTTATATTAGTGTCAGGTGTACAATATGGTGATTCAACATTTCCATACGACCCCCAGTGCCCATCATGACAAGTGCACTCCTTAATCCCCATCACCTATTTCATGCATCCCCCCACCTGCCTCCCCTCTGGTAGCCACCAGTTCTCTATAGTTAAGAGTCTCGGTTTTTTTGTTTGTTTCTTTTCTCTTTGTTCATTTGTTTTGTTTCTTAAATTCCACAAATGAGCCAGTAATTCCACTACTGAGTATTTACCCAACAAAATGAAAACACTAATTCAAAACGATATACGCACCCCAATGTTTGTTGCAGCAATATTTACCAGAGCCAAGATATGGAAGCAACTCATGTGTCCATCCACAGATGAACGGATAAAGAAGATATGGTCTCTATATATAATGGGATATTATTCGACCATTAAAAAAATAAGACCTTGCCATTTGCAATAACATGGATGATCTAGAGGCATAACGCTAAGTGAAACAAGTCAGTCAGAGAAAGATAGACACCGTATGACTTCATTCACACGTGGAACTTAAGAATCTCAGTGATTTTTAAGTATCCCATCATATGGATCTACCAGGGTTTACCTGTCCATTGCTCTATTGTTGGACAGGTAGACTGTTGCCATGTTTTCCATATTATGAGTATCATGGCATGTTATGAGAGAGCACTTGTTCACACCCCCTGAGGGTGCCTTCCACCATGGTAACAGTCCTGGCCTTCTTCTGGAGTACAGTGACGTATCTAATAGGCATGTTTGGAATGAGGGCTTGGGCTGGTGGCTCACACCTTCTTCTCCCAGGAACCACTGTTACCAGAGGGCAGGCTCTTATTCTGAGACGCTGGGAGGGGAGACCTGTGACAGGGCAGGCGAGTCTGTATGCCTCTGGGCTTCAGTATTAGGAAGTGTACTGAGGCTGCACATGTAAGTTTGCTGTCTAATTACCTCAGTGGATGTTTTGATTCTTGTATATGTGTGTCCTATTATGATTCTCTCCTTTGTCTAATTTTCAGAATTGGGATTGGGGGGGTCAAACTGAAGAACATTTTAGGTCTTTTGATATGATTTTCTTTCTTGTTTTAGAGAGGGAGTGAGAGCTCCAGAACACGAGTGGGGGCAGGGGTAGAGGGAGAGATAGATAGATAGGTAGATAGGTAGATAGGTAGATAGATAGATAGATAGATAGATAGAATCTTAAGCAGCCTCTATGCTCAGCTCAGAGCCCAAAGTGGGGTTCGATCTCACCCTGAGATAATGACCTGAGCCAAAATTGAGAGTTGAATGCTCAACTGGCTGAGTCACCCAGATGTCCCTTTTGATACAATTTTCATATCCTTCACTAGAAAGCTGGTCCCTGTGTTGACTCCTACCAGCAGAGATGAAAGTTATGATTGTCTTTGAAAGCTTAATTTTTCATTCAAATATGTATATAGGATGGGGTTATATGTCTATATGTCTATTTAATATGTAAAATATGTAATATTTATGGGGTGGGATTTTAGATGTGTATTTATATTTAATATATAAAAGTTATGTTAAATTTTAATTACATACTAAATACAAATTATATATTAAATATGTATTTATATATATATTATATAAAAATATACATTTTTAACTTAATTTTGCCAAGAATCAATATTAGGAATGGAAGGGGAGAAGTACATCATCATTTACTTAGTTGTATGGGAGACTCATATGAAATAATTTTGGCCATTTCACTAAGTGATTTGAAAAGTAGAACTTGGTATAAGAAAAAAAAAATAGGAGATTTAAAAAATATATCATTTCATTTGTAGAAATAAAGGAATGTGTTGGTTAATTAACCAAGATCAGAATGAACTCTAAAAATATCAACTGGGCTCTCTCTTCTCCTCTTACCCTAGGTTTAAATTATGACTGGCAGTCAGTGCCTTGAGAAGCTGGACGTTTTTTCACGGGTCACAGATGTTGAGACTCTAGGGAAGTTTGAATCATTTATTCTACACAGTGTTTTCCATGTTTTTTTTACCAGGAATATGGGAGCATTGTAGATTTCCACCTTTTGGTGTAGATTTGAAATGAAATGAACAAAAATTCCATCATCCTTTGAAGGTGTTTGAGAGAACCTGAAGCCACTTCGTCCTTAGTACCGTGTGAAATTGGCTGTGATGTGCTCATGGTTGAAGGGTATGTAGTCAGCAACGCCTAGAAACAATCAGAGAAGAACATGAGGTGACCGTGGGGCGTATAAACACACCCACCTCCCAGGGGATCAGCTCATTGTTGGAGGAGTAAAGTCATCACAGAGTGAAATGGGCAGCTCCGTTGGTATGGAAGAGTATGGAACTGAGGTTTAGGGAGTCCTCGTTTCCAGGCTCAGAGTTGCCATGTGGAGTATGTCTTCGGAGAAGCCCCTTACATTGTGAGTCTCCTTTTCCTCATGTATTAAATTGCATTCATAATATTTACCCTGAAGAAACATTTTCAGCACTAGGAATAATGACTGCCAGATGCCTAATACAGTACCTGACACGTAGTAAGTGTGCAGTAAATGGTGGTTACTATTAAACTTGCTTAGTTAAGCCAAATTTAGAGCATTCAAGGTAGAAAGATCTCATATTCATTTTTGAAGATTTTGCAGACAATAAGGAAGGGCAGTGTGTTGAGAATTCTTGTGTTTCAGGGCAGGAAAGTTAGATGATGGCGGTATTGATGGCTTCCAAGTTGCCAGGCATTGGAAAGAATGACAATTCCGGGCCCAAATCTTTTTGGATCTCAGAGGCTTTCTGTTTATCATTCTTTCCTCAGAGAAGAAAAGCAATTGGCAGACATAAGAATAAGCCTGATTTAATTTTTTTGTTTATTGATTTTTGAGAGAGAGAGACAGAGAGACAGAGAGACAAGAGAGACAGAGTGCAAGTGGGGGAGGGGCAGAGAGAGAGAGGGAGACACAGAATCCGAAGCAGGCTCTGGGTTCTGAGCTGTCAGCACAGAGCCTGATGTGGGGCTTGAACCCATGAACCGTGAGATCATGACCTAAGCCAAAGTCAGACGTCCAACCAACTGAGACACCCGAGTGCCCTAAAAAAGCTATTTTAGAAAGCCAGCCACCTGTTCTATCATCTATCTATCCCATCATCTATCAATCATTCAATCAAATCACTATATGTATATTCATAATATACGTGTATGAATATATATGCATAGTCACTGTATGTATGATTATCATATATATACATATGATCTCAATTATTTGCTGATTGAATGAATGAATTAAAGAAGAGAATGAAAGAAAGTAGCCTTCAGACTATGGAAGAGATTCCCAGATTCCTTTCCTTTCTCACCTTCATCCAAAGGTGTTTTGCCACTAAGGAATTGCCAGTAGGTCCTATGATGAACATTTTCAGCAATATTATTGATGGAGGAGACAACAAGGCCCCAAGATGTCATTGTGGTTTCAAATCTGTAAGAATAAAATCATGTATGTGATTAATATCTCATTTAGGAAAGGCAATAAGAGGTTAAGGTGAAGGGACAGAGACATTCTCTTTATTTTATTTTAGAGAGAGAGGAAGGGAGAGGGGAAGAGGGAATGAGAAACAGATAATCTTAAGCAGGCTTCATGCCCAGCATGGAGCCCAACATGGGGCTCGATCCCATGACACTGGGATTATGACCTGAGCCGAAATCAAGAGTTAGCCACTCAACAGACTGAGCTACCCAGGCGCCCTGGGACAGAGACATTCTAAATGCTTTATACATCAGATAAAATCATGCTCAAAAGAGAAATTAAAAATGACTAATGAATATGAAATTACTTCACTTAAAATGAAATGAAATTAGCCTGAAGGGAGTTTTTTTTTTAACCTGTCAATAAGCAAATTGAAGAAAATGTAAATGCCCAAATATGGGTGAATAATTACGTGAATTGTGGGATGAATATTCAAGACTGAATTTTTTTGCAGTTACAAAATTATATTTTTCAGTAATTTTAAGTGACATTACAAATGCTCCTCCAATAATGTTAAGTGAAAATGTGGGACATAAATTGTACACGAAATAGCTATCCCATCTATGTGATGGATCACAACTGTTTATAATATGCATGGGAAGAAACCACCTACAAAAGGATAAAAACATGTCCACAGTGATTATGTTGTGCATGTAGTGTAGATGTTCTGTTTTCTCCTTTATGCATCACCCCCCACCTGTCTACTGTAAGTATTTATGACATTCACAGTCAGAAAAAGAAAAATCAGGCAAAATTAAAGCTAAGCTCAGAGAAGTAGTAAGGTAGATTCAGAGGGTTGTTTGAAAGCTGAGTATTCTTGGAGTGCAACTTTGATCCCGACCTGGGTATAGAAGTCAGGGAAATTATGGAGCTGGGCCGTGGACAGCAGGCACGACTCCCCGAGCCCAATCCTGTGGGGTAGATTCCACATCCCACTCAGCTTCACTCCCTCAGACTTGGTCAGTCGTTCTCCTTGGCATGTCTCTGCAGGACTGGGGTCATGTCACCTTCCCTTTCAAAGACTCTCCTCTTTTCCTTTCCAGCACCTGGCATGTTCCCTCTGCTCCCTCTGCTATCTTAGTCTTCTCCATTTTTCTCTCCTGCTTCCTCTTTTTGCAAACTATAACCACCTCACAAGGCTTAATTTTCTCCTCTGGATTTATTTCTGTATTCTTCCCTTTATGACAGGGCAGTGGAAGAAATATGAGCTTCGCGGTCAAGTCTAGGTTCCGATCTCAACTCTATTAGCTACATGTCATGTGATCTTAGGACTGTTACTTAGCCTCTTTGGGCTTAAGTGGTGCTATGCGTATAATGGGCATGTAGACCTGTCTCATGTTCTTTTTATTTAAAAAAAATTTTTTTTAACGTTTATTTATTTTTGAGACAGAGAGAGACAGAGCATGAATGGGGGAGGGTCAGAGAGAGAGGGAGACCACAGAATCTGAAACAGGCTCCAGGCTGAACTGTCAGCACAGAGCCCGACTCAGGGCTCAAACTCACAGACCATGAGATCATGACCTGAGCCGAAGTCAGATGCTTAACCGACTGAACCACCCAGGCACCCCTTTTTATTTTTTTTAATAGGCTTTATGCCCAACATGGGGCTCCAACTCACACCCCCAAGGAGCGTTGCATGCTTCTCCCTTCAAAAGCTCCCCAGTGCTTCTGTTTTGAACACATACAATTAGACACGTCTAAAGGAATTAAGTCTTTTTCTCTGAAAGACATTCTTTCTTTCTGGTACTCCTATCAAAAGTTTGGAAGCTTCTCTCTCTCTTGCCCCTTGCATCCAGTTCTCACAGAGACCTGTGGAGTTTTCCTTGGTGTGAATCTGTTTGTCCTACGTGGAATCTTCATTACTTCATAGATTCATGACCATAGGCACACCCCAGATTTCCTCCTTGTCTCCCATTCTCAAACCAACTAACATTTTACAACATGACCTTTCTTACTTAAAAACTTGCAATGCTTCTCCATAATGTGGAGTCCAATCTCCTGAGCCTGGTTTTTCAGATTTTTTACATTACCCAGACTATCCTTCTGGATGTTACTTACTTAATTCAGTCTTGTATTCTCTTCTTTAGTCACGCTGGACTACTCGCTCCCAGAATTCCTTGCTTCTTCCTGCCTCCGATGCTTCTTCTTCTTCTTTTTTATCTATCTATCTATCTATCTATCTATCTATTTTGAGAGAGAAAGTGCAAGTGGGGAAAGAGCAGAGAGAGAGAGGTAGAGAGAGAGAATCCCAAGCAGGTTCTGCACACTCACCATGGAGGCGATGTGGGGCTCGAACCCACGAACTGTGGGATCATGACCTGAGCCCAGGTTGGACGTTTAACTGAGGACATTTAGCCACCCAAACACCCCTTGAATGCTTCTTTCTAGCCATTCCCTCTTCCTAGAATACCATCTACCCATATCTGCCCTACAGTACTTATCCTTCGAATGTGGTCCAAAGCCCCAAGCCTTTCTGGACTATTCCAATCCACAACAGACTCTCCCCTTTGAATTCCTGTTTGTAAACCTCTATCATATGTTGACTTGGGTGATTTAATGTTTCCTGAGAGCCTTGCCTAGTTGGTAGTTTGCAGGCCTCTTGAGGGGTGATGGGATGAAGATCTGTTAAATTATCAGAAGGGAAAAAAGGTAAGAAAAGGCAGGAGAGAGAGAGAATGGGAATTCAGGCAAGGCCTGGGGGGAATGTGCGTGTCGCTTACAACACTCACTTGAACATGGAGCTTCTGCGCTGGGCTTCCTCTAGGACAACAAGTAGCACCGATCCAGCTTTCACACTGACATTGATGGTCTCATTGAAGTGCAGCTCCACCCCCCTCAGCTGGTTATTGATGGTGTATATGACGGTGATGTTGGATGCTGAGGTGGGAGCAGGGTTGGTTTGGTTGGGGAGGGTTGGTTGCCCTTCATGACCTGTGAAGAGCAAACAGGCCAAATTTGTTAAAGACTATGGGGTTTGTACTATTAGGTGCAAAATCTCTGTTGTTAGCGACTCATCCTAAAAGAAAAACAAACCAAAAAACAAACATTTCAAGGAATGGCAATGATATTGTGTCCTTGGTGGGTTGTTCTGAGGAACTGGTGTGGTCCATGGAGCTCTCATTTCCATTCTAGAGAGTTGTTTTTGGCTGAAGAGCTGACAGCTAGTTTTACAAGGAACATGAGTTTTGTTGAAGGAATTTCCACTGTGAATCTGGAGGCACTGGTAGTAAGTTTCAGGCCATTTAACAAAACACCTGGGCAACTGTAGTGTAGAATGGTAGGAAAGACTCCAAAGCCATCTTGTGAAGGTGGGGAGATCACTGGGAAGCAGTCTAAGGAGTTAGGTGAATGTGGCTGTGCTTGGGATCCGGCTGCTTGATCGCGGTCTCTATAGATTCTGTTCTGAGATAGACAAGGAGCTTAGTCATCTCTGCTTGTCTCGGGAAGTCCATGCAACATGAGATGAATAGTGCTTTATACTAGTGTTTGATAACAAAGAAGAGTTGGCAGTATGTCTACCAAGGACTAGTTACCTCTGGAGTGATAAAATTTTTATGCAGGACTCCCACTTTCCTTGTGTACATTTCTGCAGTGTTTGAATTTTAAGTATCCTTGTATTGTATTTTTAATTGTATAAAATAGAGATATTTCAAATCAGAGGGTAACGTGCCAGGTTTCCACCCCCATTCCTTTGGTGTGCCAGGAGCACCAAGGCTTCGTATTTAGATCTCCACGTCTGGGCTGAAATGCCAACTCTGTTCTTCTCATAAGTCTCTCAGACCAGATCAGTGATTGGCCATACCTCCTTTGCTTTTGCACTGTATGTGGCTTCTATTTCTATTTAATGCTTATTTCATTCTTCCAAATGTTGTGGTTTTTGTCTATGTATCTATCTCATGACTTTGTAAAGAGGAGATATCTGAAGATACTGTGTAATGTTTGAGGCATTCATCCCATGAATGAGTGAAGTTATATATCATCTGATTGTTAAGACCATGGACCTTCCCCCTTCACCATCATTTCACTTCACTATCATCTTCAGCATCATCTTCACCACCTACTATAGTAGGTGCTCATTTAATGTGTACTGAGTGAAATGGACATGGGGGCTGAACTCTGAGGGCAGGCTGGCGCAGCTGTGTGTTAAGACATGACACTTGGGAATTGGAAATCGGATGTGTCTCTGCCTACATAACAAGCCTATATGCCACTTGAAATTGATCCACATATTATTATGGACATAAGTTTCCACTTTATACCACAAGGAAAGGCAGATGTTTAGAGTTCTTACCAGGGATACATGACACATGGGGCACATCTAGGTATGTCTTGCCTTTCAGGGAAGGGAGGATTTGGGCAATGGACATGGGATTGTGGAATTTCCCCAGCTCAATCTCCTTAAGTATTGTGTCCATGGTCTTCTTGCAGTTCCACTTCTTGGGAGGGTGCTTAGGTGTCACGGAGAGAGCCTGGGGCAGGAGAGAGAGGGAGAGAGAGAGAAGGAGAGGGAGAGATTGGTTGATTAGGCATAGCTGAGAGTTGGCCTTTATAAGCTTTATAAGGGAAACACTTGATCACTAATCTTGGGGATCATCCAGAGTCCAAAACTGAGCTGCCCAAGGTTCAGGACGATGTCTCTTTTGTTCACTCTGTGTCCCCACCTCTTAGCTCAGTGTCTATCACATAGCAGTCACACAACAAATATTTGTGCAACAAACAGATTTGGGGAACACTATTAGGGCTGCTGCATTTATAGTATGTTTTATATAAAATAGTTCTTAAACGTAGAACAAGGTGAGAGCCGGGCAAAGCAAGCTCCAGGGGCAGCTAGTCTGGAACAGCCTGGCCAGCGAAACATAGGAGAGCTCTTTTGTTTTGTGTTGTCCTGCACACCCTTTGGTGGACTCCTCCCACACTTTGTATTCCCATCAGGACTGTCAGCCAGAGGCTCCACAACCCTGGCCACAGGGGTGGATTCATGGCCTGGGCTGGGCTTATCATAGCGTGCCATCCTTTTGGTGACAGTGATTGGTGGGCATACACACTAGACAGAGTCCTTCCCTGATATACAGACACTCAGAGAGAGAAGCATTTCTTTCTTTCCTGCTGGGGGTATTCAGCTGGGACCATGTAAGTAAGCAGTGGGCTGCTGGTGACCATCTTCCTCAGCCACTTTGAAGAAACCATGGAGTAGGAGACAATGAAGAGAACCAGGGCTGAGCGATGAAAAAAGAGTGGTCCCTGAAACCATGATTTGAGTCCTTTCTTCTGGCTGCTCCTGAAATTAATCCAGCTCTGGACCCTCTAGTCTATATGAAATAGGAAATGCCCATTTTTTTCTTAAGTTATTTGGGTTTCTGTTACTTACAAAAATGATTCTTGCTAAATACACCAAGCAGTTCATTCTACTTTGCTGCGTTTTAGATCTCATTGGGTCAAATAGAAATCATAATTTCTTCCTACCTTTGGAGGTTCATTTGAGGTTCAGATGGGATGATAAGCAAGAGCATTTTGTGATGTATGTTATATAAGCTGTCATTACCATCTCCCTCACTTTAGGGTTGTCTGACCATGACCATCAGAGTATGTCAATGGTCTGAGATTGCTGGTTGGCTGATTCACCTGAATCTTAAAATGGGAAATGAGCAAAGGGGGAGGAGAGTCAGAACTGGCTTTGTAAGCCAAAGGCAGTTGATGAACAACCAGACAGTTTGGATAGGCATGACTATCACTGTTAACTTTGGCAACCATGAGTTGTGGCTCTTGCGAGGGGCCACTTTACAGGGAAATTTGGTTTAAAGGGCATCAGGTAGGTAGGTGCTCCTCAGCAGCCATATCTTGTTCACTTGCTGTATTCAATTCACAAATCCCAAAAGTAAGATGTAGCTCTTTGGGATAAAACATTACCAATGCCAACACTCTAGAGAGAAAGGACACATTATGCTGTGAGAAGCCATTGATAACTTTGCATGAAGATGTTTATCAGGTCCCTTTCCAAGTTAAATCCCTATCAGAGGAATTTTGAAACCTTTGGAATAGTGATGGAAACAAGAGATGAAACTCTGGAAGAGAGGAAGTGCCACATGAATGCCTAGGGAAGCCGTGTGGGTGGCCCAGACCACTTGAAGGGCACTGGCGTCCTGGAAGGTGAAGAATGAAGGCTGAAAAGGGAGAGACCGTGAACAGTTATTGAGCACCGCCTTGTGCTTGTGATTTGTAAAAACTATGCTTGCATCCTTGTTCTGATTGGGAAAGTGAAATTCAGAGAAATTCAGTGTTTGCCCACAAGGGTGGCAGATCTGGGCTTCAAACTCAAGTTGTTACATGTCCAGAGCCCTCTGGTTTTTGACACCAGAACATTTTTAATTAGAAAAAATTTACGCATTAGATATCTGGCGATTCTAGATTACAGGCTGCTTGAGTAAACTCTAGATGTGTGCCTTAACTCAAGTAGGGAGAGGATATGTCTCCTAACTGATTAGAAATCCATGTGGCCTGTGATATCTGGATAAGAATGAAGTTTTGTCTTTTCATAGGAAAAGCTTTAATTATCAGGCACAGCTTATATCAGAGTGTACCCTGCAGGTGATAAAAATCCCAAACACAATTCACAAGCCAAACTAACAAGAGCAAACCTTTCTCTAAGGTGAAGCAAGTTCATTTTAAGTGAGTCATAGATAAAACCCATCTTATATCCCTTCCAGACTGCCTGTGATACTCCACACAGCTTTCTAGACCTGAGCCCCAGAACTGGTCTCATATGATTCAGCCATGGTAACAAACAGTCTTTTGTTCCATGACAAAATTTCATTCACCATGACATGATACGGAAGCTGACTTTGTTCTCATCAGTTGCTCCTAAACATGGCACATGGAGTGGGGACTTGGTGTTCACTCTTACGTTTAACATAAACTGATTTCTAGTCTGTTCATGCCCTTTGGTAATTTCTAATGTGTGGAATCAGGGCCAGTCTCCACTCCTCCCCATGTACGGATTTCTTCCTACCACTGTAGTGTATTAGGTTCAGGGCTGGCATTGTGATTCCATGGTTCTCTGTTTCCTGGGCTTTCTGAATGGAGAAGGTCATGATGTTGTTTTCCAATTAATTACACTAGGCATTTTGAGACTTTGGAGCACAGACTTCTCAGTTGGGGCTAGAGGATTTGGCCACAGGTGACCCTTTAATTTATGATTCTAGTTGGTTATGTCTCCCCACTATCTTTAGTATGTCTTCCACAGGAGGACGATGCTCTGGTCAACCCTAATCAGTGGAAGGGGGTTGCATTTGGAGATGCATCAAGCAACGTCTCATAGAATCCAAGCCTGGGGATCTGGGTTCCCAGGGAAGCATAGGATTGGGTATGTACTTGGGTACCAGACACACTTGGCTCTGCCATTTAGAGCACTGTGTGAGGTTGAAATGAGATCGAGACTATAAAAGAGCTTGACAAAGATTAGACATCCAATCAGCTTTAGGTTATTTTCATTAGTCCCTTTGCATACAAGCCCACATTTTTTGGATCACGGTAAAGGGCTAAAAAAAAAAAAAAAGAACACTTGACTGGCAAGATGGAATCAGAAAATTCTATTTTTTTGCGGACTTGTTTTAATATCCTTATATTTTTTATACATCAAATTTTCATCAGTCTGTAAATATTATGAACAAACCGATCATTATCAGTAATAAACTGATATGTTTCTTGGATTGACTTGTATTTTTTTCCCCAAGAATGAGAAAAGAATTCACGTAGTTTTATTTTCACACTTTGCCCATGAAGTAGGGAAGAAATAAGACTCAACCTACATTTTACCAGTAGAGAGACTAAGACATAAGCACCACAAGGTATCTACCTCGGGTTAAACTAGCTGGTCTTTCCCAGAGATGTTAGAAGCCTGGTCTCTTGATCCTACAACCCAGCCTTACCGTATTGGCATGGACCCAACAGAGAGCGTTGGTGATGTGTTTACCTGCATGGCAAGGCCAGTACTGTAGATGTCTCCAATGATGCCATTGTCTTTGATCCTCATGCTAATATTCTCTGCGACGTCCTCTAGTACCTGACCAAACAGACTTCTGTAACCTTCCTCTGAACCTACTGGGATCTTGTTGTACATACAAGTCAGAGCCAAGGTCACCATTGCTCCCGTGTCTGTGAATCACAGTGGGGATAAGGCAACCATCACCACAACAATATGAACAAGCAACATTTACTGTGTGCTTATTGTGTTCCAGCTACATGATCTCCTTTATTCTTCAGGACAACCTGTGAAGTAGGACCTATAATCGTCTCCATTTAAGGGATGAGGAAATGGAGGCTCAGAGAGGCCAAATAATGGCCCAAGGCCACACAGCTAGTAAGTAGCAGGGCCAGGATCTGAACCCAGATCTATGTGACTCCACAGCTCATGCTTTTAATTAATGTAGACTGGCGCTTGATTCAATCCCATTTCTCTTGTGCTAGTGTTTATCTTTAAAAATGTCACCAATGCTTGAAGGCTGAGCCATCACCACCTCTCATTGAAGCCTTCCCTTGGGCAGCCCTATGCCACAGGTGCGGTCTCTTTCCTGACCTTTTTTATTTTTTAGCATGTGTTGTTTGGACCTGTTTTGCAATGTCAGCACTCACTGCTCTGTTTTGTTGTTACCGTGCTCTGTGAGCTTCTGGGTGGTGGGAAATTTGCACCCCCCCATGGCACCCAGCACAGGGGTATTTCCATGATTTGCATGGGAAAATGTACGTGGACTGAATGAGCAAGCGCTGGCAGGACAAGACCGGAACACATGCAAGACTTGCCAGATGACATCTTTTCTTTGACTGATCTTCCCCTCCCTACTGGGATCTCCACCTGAAATTTGCATAAACTCATTAAGGAAGACAGTGTTGTTGAAACCAGTGTTGGCAAAGAAGTCCAAATTTCCCAAACTGACAGAGACACCCCAGCAATGCATGAGGTCCCAGACAGAACACAGAGACCCGTCTGCTCTTGACCCCCAGGGACGTACCAGAGCCTTTGTTTCTTGGTCTGAAAGCCTGAAATGAGAGCATTTGCTTGAGACAAGAGAGGTTGTTGAGGAAGCATGGGTAAGGGGGTGTTAACCTGAGATACACTCTTGCTTGGAGAGTGGCAGAGGAGAAAATGTGACCATGAACGAGGGGCATACAGCAGTGTCCTCACAGACGGCATCATTCAGAGTCGGCACCATCATCTGCAGGAGGGGAGGGTGGACAGAGAAGGACCTGGTGCCATAGAGGGGAGAAGCTTCCATTCACAAGCAGCCATAAGGTTGCAGAAAGAAGGAATACGATGGTTCCAGTATATCCTTGAAGCGGAGGAGCATCAGTATCTGTTTATGTATTTTAAATGTTTTTTGTTTATTTATTTATTTTGAGAGAGAGAGACAGACAGACAGAGAGGCAGAGAGAGATTGAACTCACACACTGTGAGATTGTGACCTGAGCTGAAACCAAGAGTTGGGTGCCTAACCGACTGACCCACCCAGGTGCCCCCAGACAGCATCTGTTCAATAGAAAGAGAATATTTGAATGTTATAAGGAGAAACATTGAGAAGAACAGAGTGTGGAATCACCACTAAGAGAAGGTTCAGTGTATGGCTGAGTCTAGACATTGGTTTAATAATTCAAGAATTTGCCTGGAAATAACTCCTGACTTGGGTGAGTGACATGCTTATTGTTTCCAGTGAAGATTCTGTCATTGTCAAGACATTTCAAGTACCGTCCTGGTTTCTTTGTCTTACTATTTCCCTTTCATTTATTCCTTAATTCACATGTCCAACAAATATTTGTGAAGTACCTCCCATATGTAGACATTTTCATGATCCTGAGTTCTTCCTCCGTGGAGAACTCCCCCTCCCACTGTCCCCTCCGGCCTCCCATTCAGTGCCCGTGATGTTCCCTGCTCAGGGCAGTGCCTGGCAGTGGTGACCGACTCACCCATGTTGAAGGGGGAGGAATTGGCCAGCAGGATCTTGGCAAAGCGGACTGCTATGGGTAAGGTTGTCTCAGGGTTCTTCTGGCACAGTGCCAGGACTGCCAGACTGGGCCCGTAGAAGGTCGAAGACTGAGCATTGGGGCCTGGGAAGGGGACAGAGGGCCTCCGTAAGATTAACATCCTCCAGAATGAGGACGTTCATGAAAAAGGGAAAAGCCAAACCTTTTAAATAGAAATGTTTAGAAAACCTGTCCAAAAAGAAAGGCTCCATATTAGCAAAAGGTAACTTCAACACTTCTCAGAATAAGAATGTCACCCGGCATGAGAAGAGAATAAAAGGGATGAGGCTGTCTTCAGGTGATGGCATAAGTCTGTGTCCCTGGGGACAGTGGTCTTCTCTAGTTCACTTGGAATCGAAGTGAATATCTCGCAGTGGGATGATCTCAGGGATCCTAAGCAAAGGCAGCTGTGTTTCTTCCCTCACTTTCCATTCCCCCATCTCTTTCGTTCTAGGCTTAAAATTCTCAGGAAAAATCATTTGCCTCACTCTCCCCTCCCTTCTGATGAGCTCTTACTTGAAGGAGCCCAGTTTTCCATTTGTCTGTGTAGAATCGAAACTTTATTCCCAGGGTCTCGGCAGGAGGAGGTGAGGGCCATGACAGTAAGGGCGAGCTGGCCAATGGTCAGGTCTGTGGAGGAGAGAACAAAAGGGTTACAAAGGTATTGTCAGGGAAGAGTGTGCCTGGCGCCAGGGCTGAACTCTCTGCCTTTTGTCCAGATCATTGAATTTTTAATAGTGTGATTAGATAGGGTTTTTTTTTTTTTAAAGATTTTATTTTTAAGTAATCTCTTTACCCAACATGGGTTACACACTCACAACCCTGAGATCTAAGAGTGCTTTTCTGACTGAGCCAGCCAGGCACCACCTAGATAATTTTTTGATCTCTCCTTTTTAAGGAAAGAAGTGTGGACAAATTCTCAAGGAATGTTTACTCTGGTGACCACTCCGTGACTTGACAACTTCATCGAGAATCTCTGGTGTCTGTTTAGAAAAGCAGCAAGAACATCCATACAAATTCATACCTGAAAATAACTTTAACTTTATTGTCTCACTTGATTGTCAGGGCTACTCCTGGGAGGTAGGCAGTACAGAGATCTGATTATTACTGTCATTCTTATTATGACTGTTAGTGTCCTTGTTATTAGAATCGTCTACATTTTGCAGATGCGTAAGTGAGGTTGGTCAGGATTCGTGACCTGTTCAAGGTCACTGAATTACTTTTATTTTTTAAAGTAGGCTCCATGCCCAGTGTGGAGCCTAAGGCAGGGTTGAACTCAGGACCCTGAGATCAAGACCCGAGATGAGATCAAGAGTTGGATGCCCAACTGACTGAGCCACCCAGGTGCCCCAAGGTCATGGAGTTAATACGTGGTATAGAGCCAGAACTGGAAGCCTGCTCTTTTTACATCTGATCTAGAGCTTTTTCATTGTTGCTGCCCTCTTCTGCGAATGCTCTGACTTCATATGCATTTCTTTCCAGGTTTGTAGGGAAAGGTATTTGGGTGATTCAGGTACAGTCGCAGGTGGCATGGGAGTAAGGGGTGTGTGGAGCTAGGACCTGGGGCTGGAGAATCAGGGAGAGGATTCAGGTATAATCTC
>NC_064808.1:10067575-10117654 GCF_023721935.1 Panthera uncia | reverse complement strand
TGGCATGGGAGTAAGGGGTGTGTGGAGTTAGGACCTGGGGCTGGAGAGTCAGGGAGAGTTCAGAGGGGCTCTGACTTCTCACCGGCTATGTCATTGGCCATGAGCTTGTAAGTCAGGAGCTTCTGGGCCTCCACATTGTAGGCTCCGGCTAGATTCATGGCGATCAGGATGCTGGGGTTTGGGAAGGCTGAGCTGGTCACAGAGTTCTCCATGAGCACTTGTATGCCATTAACCAAGGGCTGCTGTGCTGGGGGGACAGCTGAAAAGAGAAGGGCATTAACTAACCCCCTACCCTCTCTCTCATCTCAGACACATGTTTCCTGTGAGCCAATCAGAAGACAGGATTAGCACTGGTACCTTCCAGGATGCCCCCATGTAGGGATGATTATTAAAGAAAAAAGAGAAAACCTTGAGATTTTCCTCTGAGGCCAATTAAACCAAACATCTTCTCAACCCTTATCTTTAAGAAAGTGATTTCTCACTTAGTGACTTCAAGCAATATGATTCATGGGCAGTTCATATTATTTCCAGCACATCCCTCAAAATCATGTTTTCCTTGCATTTTTTTTCCTCAGTCTGACATAAAAAATATGGAAGACTTGGGATATGACCAGTCCTCAGCGAGTACCCATATCCCCACTAGCAGTGGCACGAGGTCAGAACAGCTCTGAGCCTCTCTGTCTGTGCCACCAGCCATCATTCCTGCACCAGGATTTCAATCTCTCTTAATGTGAAATGCATAGCCTTCGGGGCACCTGGTTGGCTCAGTCGGTTAAGCATCTGATTCTTGATTTCAGCTCAGGTCATGATCTCACGGTTCATGAGATTGAGCCCCGAGACCTGCTCCATGCTGAGGGTGCAGCCAGCTGGGGATTCTCTCTCTCCTGCTCTTTCTGCCTCTTCCCCACTTGTTCTCTCTCTTTCTCTCTCTCTCAAAAATAAATAAATAAACTTAAAAAAAATGCATAGACTTCCTTCTGGAAGAACTTACACTATGCAGCTAGGAAAGATGAACCAAGCACTCTCCCTGACTCACCCACTTGGAACTCCTACAGTGGTTGCTGTTTCCAATCACTTTCTCCTCAGCCGACCTCAGCGTGTGAGGTTTGCCCCTGTCCCTGGGGTCACGGCTTCCCTGACTTCTCTGGAGGAAACACTGTACTCACAACATGAGCCCTGGGTTTGGGTGCTGGTCCCAGCCACAGCCCAGAGAAGGTTCAGGAGGTAGAGGATGTACCAGGCCATCCCACTCTCTTCTTGTCCTGTCTATGGGTCCCGGGCCCAAATCCTAGTGTTTGAAAGTGGAGTGTTTCTCTCATTTCTCTTATATATGCTTCTCTTTGTAAACCAGTCGGCCCTCCCCTCCCTCCCAGCCACTCCTAACCACTTTTGCTGACCTGTCTCTCCCTGAGGGAACTAATTTCCAAACGCTTATCTAACTAGTCTAGACCCTGCAAGGTGTGTGAAGGTGATTTCTAGCTGGCACCGCCAGTATGAGACGCTTGGGGCTGGGGGTGCAGTGAAGGCAGTGATGTCCAAGTGCCCTTTCCCACGATCCTGGGCCATTAGATCAGGAGCTTGGCTGGTGAGTGAGCGAGTATAAACGGGCCTTCCTCCTGGGACTTCAGACACCTGCTCAGACCACCTCCTGGCTGGCTTTTTTTTTTTTTTTTAATGTTTATTTTAGAGAGAGAGAGAGAGAAAAAGAGCCAGCAGGGGAGGGGCAGAGGGAGAGGGGGACAGAGGATCTGATACAGGCTCCACACCGACACAGCGAGTCCAATGCAGGGTTTGAACTCATGAACTATGAAATCATGACCTGAGCCGAAGTGGGCTCAACCCACTGAGCCACCCAGTGTGGCTGTTCATCAGCAACCACTTCCCCGAGGGCCAGGCAGTTCCTAAGGCACTGCCTTACTTATGGTTCAAGGGGCATGCTTTACAACATACCCTTTCATGCAGTCGGGGGAGGGTCTGCTAGGTGGAGGCGGGTTTTGTGCGGTTAATAAGTCACTGTGACCTGGGTCCCAGCCTTGGCTCTTGGAGGCTGTTTGACTTCAGGCAAGCAATGGACCTGAGTTTCCCAGAAATTGTTTTATTTGATTTCTTTTTCCTTATCTGGGGACAAAGCAGTTTCAAACACCCAAGGCTTTCAGGTATTATCTTTTAAAGTAAGAATTAGAAAGTTGGCGGGGTTGGGGGGGGGGGGGCGCCTGGGTGGCTTAGTCAGTTAAGCATCTAACTTTTGATTTCAGCTCAGGTCATGATATCATGGTTCGTGAGTTCAAGCCCCACATCGGGCTCAGTGCTGACGTTGTGGGGCCTGCTTGGGATTGTTTCTCTCTCCCTCTCTCTCTGCTCCTCCCCCGCTCATGCCTGTGCTCTCTCTCTTTCAAAAATAAATAAATAAACTTAAAAAAATACTTAGACAATGTGGGATCAATGAGGTACAAATATGAATTATTAGTGTACTATAAGTATTAGTAATGCTATAAGTATTAGTATATATATAATTAGTATATATATTATTCTGATATATAAGTATCAGAAATACAGCTATATTAAAGCAATACCTCCCTATAACATACAACAGAAATAATATCTTGAGATTACAAAGGAGGGGGATAATTTTTTTTGTAACTACTAGATGTTAGGTGGCTTTTTTTTAGGGGGACGTTCCTCAGTGGCTCCCATCTTGGAATAAAATTCAAAATCCTCTTAAGGACCTACAAGGCCCTGTAAGATCTGGCTCCTGGTTGCCTGTTGGGCCTCACCTCCAACTGCTTTCTTCCCTTGCTCCCTCTGCTCCAGCCGCACTGAACCCCTTGTTCCCTGAATCCATCACCCACCTTGGCACTTGCTGTCTCCGTTGTCAAGGACGCTCCTTCTCCAAATATTCTCATGGTGGCTCCCACACGTCCTTCACGTCTTTGCTCAAAGGCCAGCTTTCACCCAGACCTTCTGTCTCATGTATGAGACAGCCTCACCCCCAAAGACACCCACTGTGCCCCTGACTCCTCACCCTCCGTCACACTATGCACGTGGTTCGTTTCCTGTCTCCTTTTCCACTAGATGTTTGCTCTCAGGCAAAAGGGTCTTTGTCTCCTTTTCACTGTTCTATCTCCAGCCCTTGGGTTCCTACCTGGTTCACAGTAGGAACAGAATAAAGACTTCCTGAATGAGCAAATTCATGAACAGATATAAGACCTGGGTTGCAAAGCATTGGTTTTCATTCTTGGCTAGTGTTGGTGGTTTTGTGATGAGAGCACAGGACACATATTGGGGTGCATTAGACAGCTTCTAACATGGCCCCATGTTCCCACCTCCTGGTTCACGCCCTTGTGATAGATATCCCCTTCTCCAGAGTGTGGGCTGGCCTCACCTCAAATGAATATAATACAGCAAAAGTTATAAGATGAGGTGGCAAAGACTGTCTTCCCTCTTGCTTTTGCCGTCTCTCTCTGGCTCTTCTTGCTCCTTGCTCTGAGAAAACCGGCTGCCATGTTACGACCTGTCTGATTGGGAAGCCCTTATGGCAAAGAACTGGGAGCAGCCTCCAGTCAACAGCCAGGGCGGGCAGAATCCTGTCAACAACCGTGTGAATAAACTTGAAAGCAGATCCTTCCCCAGTTGAGCTTGAAGACAATGCCTCAGCCAACATTTGGATTGTGGCCTTGTTGAGAGACCTTGACCTGTGGGAACTGTGAAAGAATAAATCTTGTTTTAAGCCATTAAGTTTTAGGGTGATTTGTATTATTAACTAATACATGGTGTGTGGTGGGAGATGAGGCCAGAAAGACAGTTTGAGTCTGCACAGTGGAAGCCTTTGCATGCCATGTGAAGGAATGGTAGGCACAATAATGCCCGCCACCCCCTAAGATGTCTGCATGCTAATCCCTGGGACCTTCAGTATGTTAGGTCACGTGGCAAGGGGGAGTTTAGGTTGCTCATGAGCTGACTTTAACATAGAAGATTATTTTGGATTACTGGGGGGCCCCCACTGTAATCAGAGGTCCTTACAAGTGGAAGAGGATGGCGGGAGGGGGTGAAAGTCAGAGAAGGGGATGTGGTGATGGAAACAGAGGTCAGAGTGATACAGTTGCTGGCTTTGAAGGTGGAGGAACGCTGCCTCCTCCAGAAGCTGGAAAAGGTGAGGAAATGGATTCTCCCCTAGAACCTCTAGAAGGAACTCAACCCTTTCAACACCTTGATTTTATCCCAGTGAGATCCATTTCTGACTTCTGACCTCCAGGGCTATACGGTGATGTATTTGTTGTCAGCTAAATTAGTGGTTATTTGTTAACAACAGCAAGAAGAATCTAATACAGGATTAGAGACCCAGAATGGCACTGATCTTGGGTTCCAGAGGCTGCTCATGACCATCCTGAGATGAGCCACACCCTGTGGTATGCGTCTTTAAACATATACTTCCTTATAAATTGCCAACCATGGCTTCTGCAAGACTGATTATGATACAATTGTCTCACTTAGCAAATAACTTCCAGCACAGGAACCACACAGGCCATACATTTCTTAACTCATATATTTTGACAGTCCTTGGGTAACCATTGACTGAACTTCTTTATTCATTTATTTGCCTGTTTTATCCTGTGTCTGGTTTTCTGGTATCCAATACCCAGACTCTCTCTGGACATACGAAAGGTTTATTTGTATTGATTATTCTGTGGCAGCAGATGGAAGTCTTTACCCTCAGACTCAGTCTCAGTTCTGTCATAGTCCCAAGCCTTGGAAGCTTCTCATAAAGCATGTGTGGCCAGAGCTAGGATTCTCCGGGCAATGTCAGTAGAACGCCAAGGGAATATTACTCCATTAACTTCCATGTCTGTTCCTGAGACTAAAGGCATTCCTATCAGATAGCAATGTTACTGTATTCTGCTATGGGACCACTGAGTAGCAGAAACTCAGCTCTGTCTGTTAATAATGGAGGCCGCAGCTCTACAGGGAAGTGTTAGAAACACAGTGACATAAAATGCAATTTCGTATTTGATCCAATGAGAGGAATGAACTGAGAATTGCAAAAGAAATGCTTTTTCGTGCTGTGATTGGATGTTATTTCATTTCATGTCAGCGTGCCTATTAGAATAGCCTTATTATCCATTTGGGTGAATGAGTCTAATACAAATTGTGTGCTTTACTGGTGTTGACTGGTTATTATTGAAAGTGAGCTATATTTCACATGGCTTGGAGAGTCTACAAACAGGTCTGACAGCTGCCTCCCTGTGCAAACAGCACCACGGAGGCCCTCTGTCTCTGACTTAGCTCCAGGATGAGATGCAGACCCAAGGGGGATAGAGTCCATTGTTGTCTAGTTATGAGGGCATCTGTCACATCCAGTTAATGAAGAACAGGGTGGCGTTGACCCTGAGGATCAAGGATCAGTACCAGAAAGCAATGGCCAAACCCTAACTATAAAGCAGGGTTGCTGGTGGAGAAGAGGAAGCTAAGGGTATCATGAAGAAAACATTCAATTCATCTGAGGGAGACATGGATAGAAATAACTTAACTAACTCTACCTGAAGGCATCTTCCTTTTGGGGGTTGCTTTCAATTTTTTTTTAAATTTTATATTTATTTATTTATTTAGAGAGAAAGAGAATGCAAGCAGGGGAGGGGCAGAGGGGGAGAGAGAGAGAGAGATTGAGAGAGAGAGAAAATGAATCCCAATCAGGCTCCATGACCAGCACAGAGCCTGACAGGGGGGCTCAGTCTAACAACCATGAGAACATGACCTGAGCCAAAATCAAGAGTCAGACGTTCAACCAACTGAGCCACCCAGGCACCCTTTGGGGTTGCTTTATTGTTGTTGTTGTTGTTATTATTATTATTGTTATTATTAAATTTTTTTATTTTTATTTAATTTGTTTTTTAAATTTACATCCAAGTTAGTTAGCATATAGTGCAACAATGATTTCAGGAGTAGATTCCTTAATGCCCCTTACCCCTTTAGCCCATCCCCCCCTCCCACAACCCCTCCAACAACCCTGTTTGTTTTCCATGTTTAAGAGTCTCTTATGTTTTTGTCCCCCTCCCTGTTTTTATATTATTTTTACTTCCCTCCCTTATGTTCATCTGTTTTGTCTCTTAAAGTCCTCATATGAGTGAAGTCATAGGATATTTGTCTTTCTCTGCCTGACTGATTTCTCTTAGCGTAGTACCCTCTAGTTCCATCCACTAGTAGCAAATGGCAAGACTTCATTCTTTTTGATTGCTGAGTAATACTCCACTGTGTGTGTGTGTGTGTATATACATACATACATATATATATATATATATATATATATATATACATATATATATATATACATATATATATATGTATGTATGTAAGTATATATATTGGGGTTGCTTTAAATGGGTTATTTTATGCTTTATCTGAAGAACTATTTGCCCTTTGGCATCTTAAAAGCTTGTCTTGCTCCTGACTGTATGTGCATGTAGCTCAAGCACTCAGTTATAAAGTACAACTCAGTTCATGCTTCTGAGATGTGATTTAATATATATTTTTCAAATGTGCATTCTGCTGAAATGGACACCAAAGGTGATTTTTTCTGCACATGTATTTTGATGATATGAATATCAGGATGCTTTTTATGGGGAAGTAAAAGATAAATAAATGTGGGAGAAGAACAAATGGGATCCAAGGGACACAGCTGGGTGAGGGGATGATATTATTCCTCGGGCTTTATGGACTGACCTTTTATCTCTAAGACTCACGTTTCTATTTTTCTCCAGAGCAATATTTTTCTCCCTACCCACTGCCTCTGTGAGGTCAATGTCCACTTGGTTCATCCCTTACTTCTGGGTCTACTTGATCTCATCTGCTGCTGCTTCAACATTGGATCTAGAACCTTATCTCCATTCCTACCTGTTGCCCAAGGTCACCCACACAGTTAGCAGTAGAACCTTGAGTAGAGCTCAGCTTAGACACTGGTCTAGTCTCTTTTCCCTTCCTTCTTCTTGCAGTGGTCTTCCCTCCATCAATAATGCCCTTTTAAAATGAAATGGTTAGAGCATGCTCTTTTTGTGTAGCTGTTGACCTTTTATTGAACACGCAGAGAAGGGGGGGTTATTGGGTCTCCTACTGAAGTTGAGAGAAAGGAAAAGGAAGGTATGAAGCCACTTTCCACCTGCCATTCCATTGCAAAGGGATGAGATCCAGCTGAGGAAGGTTTGAATTTATTAATATGTGCTCCAACGAACCTCCAAATTATCTCCCTCATGCACAATGTAACTACCAACTCCTGAAAAGGAAGAATGAGAAGTGGGTTAAGTGATTTAACCACAAAATCACCAAATAATGGATCTCACTTTCCCAGTGCCTCAGCACACTCACCACAAAAGGTTGCATCCTCACATCTGAATGCTTTGGGCATGGTCACTCACATCTGTCCCTCTCTTACCTTGATCCAGCGGTTGGCCGTTATTCAGGAGCTCCCAGAAGGTTCTGTTGTTATTGTTGGCTGTTAAGCCCTGAACAGAGGTGATGTAGGGGCCCCATGATCTCTCCTCCACTGTGAAACTGTGGGGACAGTAAATGGGTTATGGGAACTTAGAATTTTTAAAGGCAACCTTCCATGGGCATTTCTCAAACTTCAGTGTACCCAAGAATTACTTGAAGCTATTATCCAAAAAGGCAGATTTCCTGTCCCTGTCCTCAGATACTTTGATTCTGTAGGTCTGGGTGGGGACTAGAAATCTGCATGTTTCATAAACACTATAGATGATTCTGCTGCAGGGACTCCATAATCTATGCTAAATCATACAGGAATGATGCTGTTTCTGCCCCTGCATCATTTCATAGGAGACACTGCAGTCAACAGCTACTAGTCTTCTGACCCAAGATAGTAACAGTTGAAGATACTAAAGTGCAGAAGAAAATGTTCACCTTATGTCCTAGAGGCACCATAAGCTAGTGGGCTTTCTTTTAGGGAAGAAGAACAGGAAAGAATAATTTAATATTTCATGTTGTATTTATTATAAAGTGACATGACCAGTGTCTGTTTCATATTCCCTGGTCACACTTCTCTGCCTTTCTGTGAGCCCTTGAAAGCAACCTTTATAGAATTTATTTACATTACATATTACATATATATGTGTATATATGTACACACATATGTGTACATGTGGTGTATATGTGTATATATATGTATACATATATGCATATATAATTTTCTCTTACATTTTGGCATCTTACATCTTGTTACTAGACCCAGTAAATACTTGTCAATTAGATTTAGGGAGTCAGAGGAACCATATCTTTCAGAGGCAAAATCAATATTGTAATTTTAATATTTGACCTCTGTGGGCCATAGAACCCTAATCTAGGGGTCCATGAATCTGAAAGTGGGGGAGCATGGAGAGGCTTCAGGGCATTTGTGAAACCTCTGATTTAAAGGACACGTTTTGTGTGTGTGTTCACGTGTCTGGTATGAGCATCCATTGCAATCATCTGCTTTTCTTTTGCTTTTTAAGCTTATTTATTTATTTTGAGAGAGAGAGAGAGAGAGAGAGAGAGAGAGAGAGAGAGAGAGCATGTGCACCTGCGTGGGGGAGGGGCAGAGAGAGAGGTTGAGAGAATCCCAAGAAGGCTCTGTGCTCTCAGTGCAGAGCCAGTTACAGGGCTCAACCTCCCGAACCATGAGCCAAAATCAAGAGTTGAACCCTTAACTGACTGAGCCACCCAGGTGCCCCTTATCTGATTTTCAAAGAGGTCAGTGATTCAAAAATAATGAACCATGTTCTAAAACAAAGTGACTAACAAAGTTCTACTTATTGAAAGAATTTTTCTGACAGAAGAGAGATCCCTGGGACTTACCCATTAGGTGAACATTAATTTAATACCTACTGGGTGATAGAAGATGAAAAGTCTTACCTTTTTTAAATTCTTGCCATGAGATGTAGATGGACAGCAAAGTTACTGGTGAAGAAGAGTTTGAAACATACTTTGTATTCAGGTGCTTATATATTCTTACTGTGCCTTAAAATCACCAAATACCATCACCTTAGGTTACATACAGACATACCTAAATAGAGTTGCATTTTTTTTCTGAGCTGCTTCCATCACATCTAGGAAGACAGAGCCATTTGCTACAGAGACCGTGGTGGAATGTGTTTCCTTGATTATTACCACAGAATAATTCACTTGGATTTGTGAGGGTGACAGAGGAGGTGTCACTGTTATAGGCTCCACAGTGGAGATGTTGAAGTCACCTGGCAGAGACAGAAAAGCAGAGAAGAATTACTATTCAGAATAATAAAAATGATGTTAGCGTTTACATGCCCATCCGACCTGAGTCCCAGTCTCCTTTCTTTTATGCAGAGTAGGATTTGCTACAAGGAGCCAGAATCAGCAAAGGGCAGATCTCTCGGTGACTAAACAAGATAGTCACCAGCTTGTAAATATGTGTGTTCAGCTCCATTCCCGGCAATTTGAGCAATTCACTTGCTTCTGTTTCTCACAGAGGCTCCTGATTTTGTTTTTGCTTTGGTACAGAATACAATAATGCTTCCTTTTTGGGGGGTGCCTTTTTATTTCTTAACATTTATTGAAAACCTATTAAGTGCCAGGCACTGTACTAACCATCATACATGGATTATCTCATTCAGTCCTTAGACAAAAACCCACATTAGATACTATTATCATTTGTATTTTTTTTATATTAGTACACTGAAGTTAGAGATTAAACATTTTGTCTGAGGTCCCTAAACCTATAAGTGGCTGAACCAGGAATGAACAGAGATAAAAGAAAAGATACAGAGATAACAGAGACAAAAGCAAAGTCTTCTTTCATACCTTGTTGAAAAATCAGTCCTTTGAATAAATGACTGTAATTTCCTTATAAGATTGCCATCTTCCTCCCACAGAATGTAGGAGTTCCCTGAAGTATCACTCCTTGTACATAATGGAGAGTCAGACTCACCATAATTGGTTTAGAATGGGAATAACGCTCAGAACATCTCTCTATCCACCCATTAGAAAACATCCCTTTGGAGGCAGACATCACTTAATCAAGTCTGCCTTGTTTATCAATGTTTGAACCAAGAACAACACCTGGTACCGCATTAAGAACAAGTCCTCAGGTGGTTATAATCACTGGTGACATATAGAGGACTGAGTTCTATGTGGGAACTGTTAGGCTTTAAAGATTTATCTGGTCACACTTGGTCCCTAAGAACACCTTAGACTCACATCTTAGGGTATCATGCTCTTTAGTGCTCTACCTGGGCCATAGACACAAGGAGAGTCTTTGTTAACATTCAAGTAGGTCTTTCCCATCAGGGCGGGTAAGATTTGAGCTGCAGCAGTTGGCATACGGAACGCTCCTTTATGAATTTCCATGATCACTGTGTCCAGAGTTTGTTGGCAATCCCATTTACTTTCATTGTAATAGTCTGATGAGACAAAGAGAGCCTAATGCATGAGAGAAGATGAGGGGGAATAAGAATGAGTGAGAGAAACATCAAATAAGGGGAAAGCTTACATCTAACCAATGCGGTAAATATTTATTGGACATTGACCATATAGGAAGCACCTTGGATAACTAGGATACCTTTACTGCCACCAAAACATTTATTTATTTTTTGAGAGAGAGAGAGAGAGAGAGAGAGAGAGAGAGAGAGAGAGAGAAAGGAAAATCTTAAGCAGGATCCATACACAGTGTGGACCCTGATGTGGGGCTCCATACCATGACCATGAGATCATGACCTGAGCCGAAATCAAGAGTTGGATGCTTAACTGTCTGAGCAACCTAGGTGCCCCATTCACCAAGAAGTTTATAAAGAGTTTGGGGGTGGGTGAGAGGTGGGGAGTTGATTAACAATAAAACTGATAAGAGCATCCATGAGAACAGACTTTCTCTACCCTATTCACTCTTGTAGCCCCAGCACTGGAACAATACCAGCCACATAGGAGGCAATTGATAAACGTTGTTAACAGACAGATAATCATAAAGGAGCCCCTAAGATGAATGCCTTAGGAGAAGCATCCAACGCCATGGCCTTTCAGAAGAGGAAGAGCACATAAACATTTAGTGACACTTTGTAAAGGCTTGGTGCAGAAGGTGGTCCTTGAGGTAGGTCTTGACAATATGACAACATTTCATTAGGTGCCATAAACAGGGGAGCACTATTCCCAGAGGGTCAGCATTATCAAGGATGCTGAAGTAGGTGCAACCAGCGTTTGGCCTGCCTGTGATGAGACTCTCTACATTTTGGCAAAATCCCCAGAGGATTCCTCTTGGCCTGGGAGGGCACTGGGGAGACTCAGGGTGATAGTGGAAGAACAGGCTGGAGAAGGAGGTTGGGCCATATTGGTAGACTCTTGAGTTTCTGGGTGAGGTGTCTGATATTCTTTGCTTGGCAGTGGGGAGTCTGATAGGTCCTTGAATAGAAACTATCCAAGTGGCAGATGTGAACTGGGTTGAGGGGACAGAATGATGGGGTAGGAAAAGTTAGGAGGGTATCCGAGTAGTAAGACAAGGGCTTACTTGGGCTGGACCTACAGATGTGGCTCTGTAGTTTCTCAGGGAAACTTTAACCAAGAAGTCAAGAAGCCTTTGTGGAATATTTTTAAAAAGGGATCATATTTCATTTCCTCTTAAAAACTTATAGGCAAGTAGCTCTCAATTCTGCTGTGAGTGAACATCACCTGGAGGGTTTGAAAACAAGACCAAGGCCCATGCTCCACCTCTAAGTTTCTATATTAACTGGCCGGTGTGGAGCCTACACATTAATGTTTTCTCAAACCTCCTTCGGGTGATTCAAATTTGCAGCCAGGATGGGAAACCACTGTTTTATTAGGTCCAAACTCAGCAAGGCAAGCAACAGCATCAACAGTTTTGACAATAGTCAAAACAACCTGTGTGATTGGATCCCTGTTATGTCCCTAGCTTCATCTTGTAATTTTTCCTGAGGACCTTGCTGGTCACGTTGAACACCTTGATCTTCCTCAAATATGTTATGTTCTTTCATGCCTGAGGTCTGTGCCCTTGCTGTCCTCTGTCCCTTGGAAAGCCCTCTCCTCCTGGAGTGGCCTGGAAGACTCCGATTCAGAGTAAAGGCTCGGTGAATTTTTTTTCTGTAAATCTTTTTTTTTCTCTCTTCTTGTATCTACCCCTTAGAGTTGAGGAAATCAGTAAGTGATGCAGGAATAAAGCCCCAGACTTCAAGGAACATATACGGGACAGTGTAGGTGCTGAGTGTGAATTTTGAAACCAACAGTTTCCATCCCCGTCTGAATCACTTTTTGGCTTTGTAATGTTAGGCAAGTTAGTGATACTCCATGACTCATGGTCATATTCTAGGAAATGGAGGTGATAATTCTTTCCTCCGTGGATTGTTGTGTTCATTAATGACTGTGTCAACAAATACTAGCTGCCATTACTACCACTGCCTTTTATTACTTGGAAAACAATGGTCTAATTTGGGAGGTAAGATGCAAATGCAAAACAATGGTTTATGGTAAAGTGTGAAATTACATTTGCCAGAACAACATGACAGGTTGTAGTAGACTCTAGAATTTCTTAAAAAAAATTGTTGTCAGGAAAAGCTTCATGGAAACATTGGAGTGTGAAAGGTAAGGATTGAAGGTGAGGAGAATACATTTCCATCAGGGGAGAGGAATCACTTAAAATCAGTTAGTATAGGAAAGAGAATGGGTAATATCTTAGGCTGATAAGAAAGTATACAGCTATTCTTTCTTTCATGACTCCCTTCTCTGTCTCCTGTTTTATCCTCTGACTTACCTGCATAGCTTCTCCTGTACTATATATGTTTCCAAGGAGACCATTTTCTTTTTTCTGAGAAAGAATCTTCTCTATCAGTGACTTTATATGATTATTGATATTATTTAAGTTCTCCATATCTGTTTTTTTCTTCCCATTTGTTATATTCTTCACACAGGTCAGAGCCAAGACGGCCATTGCACCAGTATCTGCCAGGAAACAACACATTGGTGATAGGGTGACCAACCATCCCAGTTTGCCTTGGACTGAGGGATCTCCTGATATGTAGGATTTTCATTGCTAAAAGAAGGACAGATCTGGGGAAACTGGGAAGATGGGTCACACTAGTTGATGATAGGAGAGAAGGATTTCGGGATATGGCAATCATCTCTCCAGTACTAACCACTCAAATATTTCAAGATCCCTTGTACCTTGTACTCAATAGCTCACCTGTTGGTCAGAGAAACACATATGGATTTGCAGATGCATCCACATGAACAGTCTTCCACTTCTACATCTTGGCTGTTCTCATTTTTTTCATCTCTCAGCCATATTGGCAAAGGAATAGAGAGAATTCAGGATGATACACCAAGTAAAATATATCTTTGCAATTTTCCAGTGTTTCCACTGGGTTGATTAAGAAATAGCACTTAAGAGAATTGTTTTCCAATAAACCTTCTTAACGGGGAGGATGAGACAAGAGATTGGAAGAAGGGAGGATAAGGTCTTTTTCTGTCTTATTACTTAGTTCTCCTTGCATTCTTTAGATGTGGTACCTTCTCTCTCCCATAGAAATGGTATGAGAAATCTCATATTCTCCTTATTATCCAAAGATACTGAGTTGTGATTTTCTTCGGGCCCATTGGAGAAAGATAAATGTGTGTATCTGGATCCATAGGGGCTGGGCAACAATACTAGCTGTCTATAGGGGGCTTTGTTTTGGATGTGTAAGCTGACCCAGGAGATTTCTGGTCCTTATCCTTTGGGGATACAGACTTGATTGATCAAAGTATTGGGCCTTGTCACTGGAGAGGTCATGTTGTCCAAGTAAGCCCACACATCCAAATGGTCCCAATAAATTAGAGAAAGAGGCAAAGTTAAGATAACTGACTTCCACTGTTTCTTTTCTCTAACACTTATACTTCCTAAAATGTCTTATATGAGGATTCTTGCAATCTATCCTTATTATACAGATGGGAAAATTCAAGTCAAGAGTTAACATCCATTGGTCATATAACTCAAAGAAGAGGTAGGGTAAGAACCAGATCTTTCTACTGGATTGCTACACATCTAGAAAGATGCTTAAATGCTCCCCAATATCCATTCTTCTCAAAAAGAAAATTCTTTTCCCTGGACACTAGCATAAAGAGGATTTTTTTAAAAAGTCCAAGTACTTACTGGTACAAAAACTCAAAGGGAAAGACTTACTGGTGTCCGATATGCCAAAGGAATTGGGTTTAATGACTCACCTACTGAGAACTGTCCCTTAAAATAGAAATTTTTATTTTCAGGTTCGAAGATTTTAGCAACTTTGGTGATTGAAAATTTTCCCCTGAACAGACATAAGGCCAAAACATCCAGGCTGAGCTGATAGTAGTTAGTCAGTGGATTACCATTGTGTTTCCCTGTCAGAGAGGAAAGAAATACCTTACTCATGGAAATAATACTGGAGTCATAAGTTTTACAGCCATTCCTACTTGCTTCATTAGAATTTCTTTACATTTAAGGAGAGGTGAGTAATAGAAGGGGGAAATCACTGGTAAAATCAACAAACCTGAGAAATGTAAAGGCTGCTAAGAGCTACCAAATTCAACTCAACTCTTTTCATTTCAAAACTGAGGAGACTCAGTGCTAACATGATAAAGGTACTATCCTGACATTCAGGTGTTTACAGAGCTAGGACTGGAACACAAATTTCCCGCCACTAAGCCTCTTGCACTTTCAATGGTATGTATTCAAACTACAAGTAGAAATAGAGACCATCTCAAAAGAAGATGGGATCAGAGAGGCCTAATGAAAAATAGGATAAATATTGGGTGGGTGTTGAAATAAAAACAACGCACCTCACTAACAGCTGTCATGGTCAGCCTACTTTTCCAGGTGATAAAGTGCTTGTGGCCATCCTTTAGCTCTTGTACTAGTATTGTATGCTTTGGTGCTTATGACAGTCATTAGTGTCTTGTGTTGCTCAGCTATTTCTGGTGTGTTTCATTATGTGTCTAAAGACAAGCTTCTCGAGAACAAGAGAACAGTGTCCTATAATTTGTGTGTGTGTTTGTGTAGGCGTGTGTTCATCATCATATGTAAGGTGGATGTAGAGTCAATGCTCAGTTGCATCTATTTGAAAAGAAAATTCAAGATGCCTGTTGGAAGAGAGAAGAAGAGAAAGTGATCTGCAAAGATATGTGGATGAATAGAATGAAGAGAAGGAAAGACTGAAGGGAAACTTCCTTCAGTTCTGAACCAGTGGAAGAGAAGACAAGGTTGTCCAGGGTCTCTGAACATTTGATTCTCACCCATATTTTTAATTTCTGCTTTGAATTTATTTCTAAGTTTTTTGACCAGTTTAGGATAACGTATAGATGTTTCATCAGGCATTTTGCATGCTCCCAAAGCCAGTATAGCCAAGGCAAGCTGTCCCGAGGTTAAAGTTGAATCTGAAAAGAGAAGTATTCAAGTTGAACAAGGTACATGCTTGTGATTTTTTCTGGCCTCCTGTCTTTCTTGTAATTTACATTGCCTGTCAGTTCTTTCATTTTCCCCACACTATACCAATATTTGACCGTTCTCTTCTTTATTCCCAAAGCAGAGCCTTTTCCAGCAGTGCTGTATAAATGCAAGCTAGATTCTCGTCTTTCCCATGAAATCATGGGAGGTTTTGGGAATCATACAATCCTTGTAAAATTTAAAAGAAAAAAATAGATAATGAAACCTTGGGGTTTACTCTCTTTGTGGGTGCCATCTTTCCAGGATAGTAATAATTGACTTGGATGTTCTGCTTCATAGAGTATGAAAATTCTCAGGCTTCTCATAATTCTTATAATAATATTGTGAGGTGTGTAGGGGGAGATAGGAGTATATAATATTAGCAGATAGGAGTATATAATTTCTTTTGCTTTTCCTTGTGGCCTTTTGAAAGAAAATATTTTTCAGGACCCAAAGAAGTAAGGTCTAGCTATAGAGAAAGTGGCAGAGGATTGATGTTTTGAGGTACTTTTATGTCCCCTCAAATTTTCTACAGCTGGAATATATGTAGCAAGTATACTTTGGACACACAATATTTTGCAAATATCTCTTGCTAGAGATAACCTTTATGGATAAGTTAGTGTTCTAAATCTTCTGGAGACTATAGGCACTCACCTTTATAATACACAGTGAGTTTGACTTGTTGGATCAGCTGTTGTTCTTGGCATTGGTTCAGGATCCCACCAAGTCTGAGGGACAACAGGACATTGGCAGCTTGGATTCCTTTGGTATATTTTGAATTGATCATTGTGTTTATCAGAGGGTTTAGATCAGCATAGTTGTTTTTGCTTACCTCTGTGGCAGGGGAGGGAAGAAATAGGAAATACACATTAAGAAAACATTAAGGAACAAGAGCCCTAGGATCAGGGTTGGCATTAAAATATTTAGTAACAGATATGGCACAGAGGGAACTGTCCAGTGGTCACTAGCTATGTGACTGGGACAGGTACAAAGGTGAGTCTGGAGCCTCTGCTACATCAGGTTATACTCCTTTACCAACCATCATGGAAGTGTTTCAATGTTTTAACAACTGTTTCAGCCTTACTGTTGTGTGCTGGCAGAATATCAGTCCTTCCTGGGAGATCTAGTATCATTCCCTGATTTTGAAGATGAGGTCTAGCCAACGTGTCCTTAAAGAAACATTGGTAATTGAAGGCTTAATGGAGACTAGAATATGCATCTTCTGACTCCCAGTCTGTAGTCCTTTCTACTTGCTTGGTTCAGTTCTTTCCCTTTTCCATCTTTCCAAGTGACTTATGTAACTTTCCTGACCTTCAGTTTCCTTGTTTTAAAATTGTGGATATTAACATCTGTTTTATAGATATTGGACAACAAATCATGTAAAAACTGCAAAATACCATACATACTATAACTTTTAGCTCAACTGGAGCTGCTATCATTATGTTTAGAGAATCAAGGAAACGTGAGTTCTCTATGCCTAACGTGAGGCTCAGAATCATGACTTGGAGATCAAGAGTCCCATGCTTTTCTGACTGAGCCAGCCAGGCACCCCTTCACCATTTTTCTCTTTAAAAGAGAGTTGTGGAGATCTGAATCACTGGTTACAGAAAGGTCATGGTTTGTTACAAGAACAATTGGACAATTGTTGAGTCGTGTTTGAGATATTGTGGAAGCATCTAGGTCAGCAGATTTTCTGGCACTGAAATGGACTTTTCAGTTCCTGGTCAACAACTCATCAGTTTCCTTGACACTAAAGACAGAGTCAATCATTTTGTACAATGAATTGAACTTCAAAGCCTCCACAGAGACCCCCAATTCTTAGGATACAGCAGAGGAAATGACAGGCTAGGAAGAAAACTTAGAAGTGGCAGATTTTGTGCTTTAGCTTGTGTGAACACAAGGCTCTGCTGTGGTGATGTTCTCTTCTTGTAGGCTACAGAACACCGGGAAGATATACCCACAGACAGCACCACCTACTCGTCTTTGGACTAGGTTTAAGCTCCATTCCAGGGAAAAGACTTACAAAAAAGAAATCATGCCCCTGAGAGCTATACCAGACTTCGTGACATCACTTCCTGCAACACCTTCCCCCAGTTATCCTCAATTTATGGATAAAGCTAAAAAAAAATGTCAGAAACATTGGATCATTCAGCTAGTAAGTGGTCAGACTACACCTGACCAGTTTTTCTTTCTCTTACTTAGTATTTTTTAATAGGATCACACAATCTCCAGATCCTATACCCAGAGGAGAGATGATGGGCTTGTACTCATCTCCTGGGAGGAAGAGTTGGAGGGGAGAAGATGTGTAGCTTGGAAAATCTGAACTCAATAGCGACAAGAGGGAAGTCTTCATTATTTGAAAGGGATTATTAACATTATTTTTTTTTTCTGTGTAGTTGCAAAGGGTTAACCCTAAACCCATAAGTTGAACTTCCAAAAAAAAATTTAAAAAAAGATTGTGCCTCAAATTCAAAAGATACTTTATATGATCTTGAAAAGTTTCTGGGATCGGGAATATTATATCATTGAAAATGAAGAAGAATACATAGTTACTTAGTAGGGTTGCTGTGGTGGAGAAAATCTGAATCTAGGAAGAATAGTTAGGCAAGTTAGCACTGAATCTACAACCTCTCTTAAAACAACATACATTGTGGAACTTTCCTCACCATGTCTTGCCACATTTTATATTACTCATAAAATCCAACCCCATATAGAACTGGAATAGGTCACTCTACACAAGTGCCCTGCCACTAGTCTTTAGAAGACTATCACACTAGGAGTAATTTTAGCTCAAAGCATACTCACCACAGATCTCACATAGTTGTCTTGGAATAAGAGAAAACAATAGGAGCCCCAGTAGGGGCAGCTGGTGGGATTGTCTCATCTCTCCAACAGTGTTCTGGAATGGCGAGGGCTTGTCTGACTATTTATTGGGTGATGGGCAGAGGGTAATCAGAGCTCCTCCTTTAGCTTGCCTCAGCCTCTTTCATTAAGCAAACATTGAGCAATGTTGAACAATGTCAGGGGGTGTGGTCAAGTGTGTTTGTCCAAGAATTGTGATAAACCAGGAAGAAGTCTTGAAAGGTATGTTCAGGGAGGACGAGGAAATAATTTTTCTTTGTATCCTATCCTAAACTTTGGGATTCACATTCCTTGCTTGTCTTCAGCCCAATGAAAATAAATTAAGTGAGGGGAGCCTGGGTGGCTCAGTCAGTTAAGCATCTGACTTTGGATCAGGTCATGGTCTCATGGTTTGTGAGTTTGAGCCCCTCGTTGGACTCTGTGCTGACAGCTCAAAGCCTGGAGCCTGCTTTGGATTCTGTGTCTCCTTCTCTCTCTGCCCCCCTCTCTCTCTTTCTCTCAAAAATAAATACACACACACACACACACACAAAGAATAAATTAAGCGAGTATTTTCCTCTTTTCCATTCCAAGTTGGTGGTGTTTTGTTTATATCTCTTGAGACAGTAGATTTGATGGGGCAAGAGCTTGAAATGTGTAAAAATGAGAGAAGTTGTAACTCTGAAATTGGATCAGACAAGATGGTGGAGCCTTGTACCCGAGGATCTTTGGGATAGTAGTTTTTGATGTACAGTTTTCTTCTAAGTAGGTGCTCTGAGAGTTTCATAGCCCAGGAGGAAAACCACAGAGATATACATCAAATGTGGATTTTTGCTATGCCAGGAAAGATGCTACAAGTTACATGTAAGAAGTGTTGTCTATGAGTTCTTCCAAGAATTATCAGAGAATACAATCAGTTTGTCCTTAAAATGTTTGCTCTGGGTCAGCAAGATGGCAGAATAAGAGGCCCCCTACTCATATCCCCCCACAGCAGCAATTTTAATAGCCATCTGTGGACAAAAGTTTTTTTATGTGGGAGCTTTGGGTTCCAAGCAAGAGGTTGTGAAACCTCAGTGGAGCCACCGAGGAGAGCTTATTGAAAAGGCACAACAAAGAAGAAAGACTGTATCCACACAAGCTAAAGCACAGACTTTGCCAACTCTCATTTTTCTTTCTGGCCTTTTTCCCTGTTGCACCCTGAGAAGCCATGCTCACTGTCCATGGTCCTGGATACAGGCCAGAAAACAGTCTTGTCCCCTTGCGGACTTGTCTACAGCCCTGTTTGGCATTGGTCCTGCAAATAGTACCATCAGCCAAGGGACCCAGGAGGAGTCATGCCCATCTGAGCCTTCGGTGATAGGCCTGCTGACTTTGTTTAGGGCTATGGACCCTGAAGTAGCTGTGACCTGGCTCCAACATCAGTTATGATCTGGGAGCAGTCTTGCCCACCCAGGGACCTAGCAGGAGACCCATCTATCAGTGCCTAGGAGATAGGCTGTCTGACTTTGATCCAACTATGGATCCTGAAGTGACCCTGTGACCTGGCTCCATCTACTCTCAGCTGTGGTTCAGGGACAGTCCTGCCTATGCAGGGACCTGTACTATGACCCAGCAGGAACCAGGACCGTCATGCATCTGATAACAGGCTTGCTGTTTGCAGACCCAGCTGGGGACCCAGCAGCAGCCAGATGATCCAGTTCCAACCCTGCATGACTATGATCCCAGAGGTAATCCCATCAGTTCAGGCGGCTGACAGGAGAAGGTCTTTACCTGTCAAAAACAGTTTATAAAGTTGGAGAGGTGTTTGCTCCTTCAAACACACAGACACAAACGTAAGGCCATACAGACCACAAGAAGCAGATAAACATGAAATCACTGAAGAAAACTAATAAATAGACCTAACAGACCTATGGAAGGAAAACTTAGCAAAGAAGCTCCTTGACATTGGTCTTGGCAAGGATTTTTTTGGATAGGACACCAAAAGCACAAACAACAAAATCAAAAATAAACAAGTGAGTCTACTTAAAACTGGAAAGCTTTTGCATAGCAAAGAAACAGTAAACTGAATGAAGAAGCAACCTATAAAATGGAAGAAAAATATTTATCAGATGCCACATATCAAACAAGGTATTCATATCTAAAATATATAAGGAAATCCTACAACTCAATAGCAAAAAACCCAAATAAGCCCATTGGAAAATAGGCAAAGGACGTGAATAGACGTTTTTCCGTGGAAGACACACCAATCACCAACAGGCCCATAGAAAGGTGGTTAGCACCACCAGGGAAATGCATATCAAAACCACAGTGAGATATCACCTCACACCTGTTAGAATGGTTGTTATGAAAAAGTGATAATGAGTGTTGGCACTGGTGTGGAGAAAAGGGAACCATTACACGATGTTGGTGGGAATGTAAATTGGTGCAGTCATTATGGAACACGGTATGGAAGTGCCTCAAAAATTAAAAATGGAACTACCATATGACCCAGTCATCCCACTCTTGGGTATCTATCCGAAGGAGTGAAATCAGTATCTCAGATAGCTACACTCTCATATTCTTTGCAACGTTATTCATGATAGCCAAGATATGGAATCAATCTAAGTGTTTTATCAGCAGATGAATGGGCGGAGAAAATGTGGTATGTATGTACAGTGCGAGATTGATAGTCTATCTAGCTAAATCTGACACATTTGCTGACCCATAGATTTATGCGAAAATGTTAAGCTGCTAAGTTTTGTAGTGGTTCATTTTGCAGCAGTAGATAACATAAGTGATATTGAGAATTTTTTTCCAGTTACATATTATGAGCAATACTTTAGTAAGCTGGTCACCTATTTTGTGCCTAGGTACCTCATGATTCATTTAGCTGATGCCAGAGATCTCTGTGGGCTAAAATTATTCAGCCATGAGAAAGAAGGAAATACTGTTATTTGCAACAACATGGATGGACCTTGAGGATTTTACACTAAATGAAATAAATCAGAGACAGACAAATACCATATGATATCACCTATACGTGGCATCTTAAAAAAGTCAAACTCATAGATGCAGATGTTGGAATAGTGGTTGCCAGGGGCTACAGGCTGGAGAAGCTGGGGAAATGTTGGTCAAAGGGTACAAATTTTAGCTCTAAGATGAGTAAATTCTGGGGATCTAATGAACAGCATCATAGTTATGTTTTATTTATGTCTCCTGAGAGATTAGATTTGATGGGGCAAAGGCTTAAAACATAAAAATGGAAGTAGAAGTTGTAAGCCTGAAACTGAACCCCTCCACTAAAACTGATCTTATCAGGATCATTAGTCACTTGCACACTGCTGCTTTCAATGTTGCTTTAAAATTCTCATTTATCTTGCCTGACATTCACAACTCTTTTCTACTTACTTACTTACTTTACTTGGCTGGAACACCATCCTCCCATGAAAGTTTTTTTGTTATTTTTTATTTCTTTTTCCTTTTTTCTACTGTCCTACCGATCCTTTTCGGTGTTCTCTCTTGCTGGTTCCTCCTAATGCATCTAAGTTTTCTAAAAGTTGTAATATTTGAAGATTCAATCTCTAAAACTCTTCTTTCTCCTTTAGTAATCGCATTAAGTTTCAAGACTTAATTAAAAAAAATTTTTTTAATGTTTATTTATTTTTGAGAGCCGAGAGAGAAAGAGAGAGACAGAGTGTGCGTGGGGGAGGAGCAAAGAGAGGGAGACACCGAATCCAAAGCAGGCTCTAAGCTCTGAACTGTCAGCACAGAGCCCGATGCAGGGCTTGAACCCATGAGCCATGAGATCATGACCTGAGCCAAAGTCAGATGCTCAACTGACTGAGCCACCTAGGTGCCCCAAATCTCAAGACTTTAAATGATACCTACATGCTAGTGTTTTTTTTAAATTTATATCTCCATACAGGACATATCTTTAATTTTAGTCTGGAATTTGGCCTTGGTCATGTGATTTACTTGGGTCAATAGGAAGTTAGCAAATATGATGTAAGAGGAAGTTTGAAAATTGCTTTTGCATTGAATTCTGTGGTTTGAATCCTGAGACCCATCGCGTGTATGAACCTGAGCTAGCCTTCTGGAAATGCCACACAGAGAACACAAGCATTCTAGTTGTCATCCTGATGTTGTGTGAGGAGATTTTAGATCGTTTAGCATTGGTTGAACCCCAGGTGAATAAAATAATGTGAATGACCCTGGCCAAGATTGTTAGACTATCTAGTTAAATCTAGCCCAAATTGCGCACCCATAGATTTGTGAGAAAATGTGTTAAGCTGCTAGGTTTGGAGTGGTTAGTTTTGCAGCAGTAGATAACTGATATGTGATACTTAGAATTTTTTCCAGTTATATAGTATAAGCAATACTTTAGTAAGCTGATCACCTATTTCGTGCTTAGGTACCTCATGATTCATTTAGCTGATGTCAGAGACCTCTGTGGGCTAAAATATTCCTATTGTTATGCTGATTCTGTTGTCAATTACAGTCATTGCTCCAAGCTTGTCTTGGATGATTAAGTACTGTTATCTAATCTGGCTAATTTAGGGTGACATTTATACTGACTGAGATCATTGTAATGACCAAATCTCTATTATTCCCAACCATTTTCTCTCACTCATTGTTTTCCTAATTTCATCGTGGAGAAAGTATTCTCTGGACCTTCATGTAGGTCACTTTTGAGTCCAGGTTTCATATGATCAACCAAGAAAAATGTTGGAGCCACTTGCTGTTGTTCAAGTTAGCACATTTCATAGTCTCTGGTAACAGCATCTATATTGACAAGTTTGGCATCATCCAACATTATATTCTGTTTTCTTTGGTCTAATATACCAAGAATCCAATCCCACACATGTTTTTTTAAGTTTATGCAAATGTACATTAGGAAGGTCTTGTAATTATTTTTGTGTTTAAGCTATCCTCTGTTGGGTCTAACTTTGCCCTTGTCTTCTTGGGTCACACTGGGATCTGATAATAGTGATGGTTCTTGAGGCAATGAGTGATCACAGGCCCAGGCTTTAAAGAGAACAGGGATGTCCTTGCAAGAAAACTGCATCAAATTAGATTAATACAGGATCTTCAAGCAAAGGAAGATCAGTCAGGATAGGAAATGCTAATTCTACCAAAAAAAAAAAAACAAAAAAAAAAAAAACCAGCTTCAAAGTGATTGGTCCAAGATTCTCAGATTCTTTGAAGTATATTCAAAACGCTCATCTTGATTCTCAGAATTCCACTCCTTGCTAGTCAATGACCACATCTTTACAACAGGGATTTTGGTGGGTGATATGCTAAACTTTCATTGTGATTCTGCAAGCTGTACAATTACATTTTAGCTTTAGTTCTCCAATTCCCCTGGCCTGTGGGCATAAGGAATATTTACATCTAGTCAGGCTTGTATAGAAGCTGTCTGGTTTTCTGACCATTAGTTGAACAGAGAGGTGAAGATATTGGATTTATAATTTTATCCCTGTAAGCTGACCCATGATGATAGAAACAGCCATCTTAGCACATATTCCCTTTAATCATAATTACTGCAACCACAGCCAACTGCAGAAGCTGACTGATCTCCAGAAATCTTGCCTTCGATGGGCCCATCACCCTAAGAAACAATAGATGACAGGGAAACCAATGTAATGCCACCATATGCCACCGATTATTAATGTGTCATTTTCTACTAACAACGAGGCGGTACTGCAGTCCTACCAAAATAAATGAGCATTCAATTCCAAAATTCTAACTTAAGGCTTTATTTTGTAAGACCACTCCTGCTTTGAATTGTGTCAGTCAGGGTCCAGTTAGGAAAGCAGAAAACACACCAGGTAGTTCAATAGACTGATTTAATATGGGGGGTTAGTTTCTAAGGTTTGTGGGAGCTGAAAGAGGAGATAGGAGAAGATGGGGCAACTCAGAGTTTAGCAACTGCAGAGAGACACCATTCCAGCTGTGGAGGGGCCAATAGAGGCGATGGACCCATGGAAAGGAGGGCTGCCTGTCAGGAGGTAGACCCACTGGAGATATCTCAGGAGAAGAGATTCAGGGGGAGAAACACCCTACATCCTCCTCCTCTCCCAGCCTCCAGTCTCCTGTCAGTGCCTCAGCAATGTCTCCTCTGTTCTTCCAGCAACAGAGAGGTTGAATGTAAATTGACAATCAAACTCGTGAGGCACAACAGACTTCAACCAGGATCAAGTTTCCTTAGCCATAAGAAAGGATTCAGGGCGTGCACAGTATCAACACAGAGATGTTATGACTCCCAGGCACAGCTTCTGATGTTCCCATCATTCTGCACTTGAGAGTGCTGGGTCTCGTCACCTTTTACACCTACCTAGTTAGTTACACAGCCCCTCAGGTATATGTGAAAAGTCCTCCTCCTCTGGGACAGCAGCAACAAAACAGTGCCTAGTCTTTCTCTAGATTGTCATTTATTTTGCATCTGCTGTAGGTAAATTCATAACAATTCCGAGTTAATGTTAGGAGAATTGACCGAGGGGTCAAATCCCCAGGCATCCCTGAAAGCTAGATTACAGACCATGGAACCAGCTGTAAATCCCCACCATCCAGCCTTATTTCCATTACTCTTCCATAGGAGCCAGTTAACAGAGGGGTCTGGGGACGAAGTTTACAGGGATCAGTCCTCTGAATCAGAGTGGAAGAGAGAAAGGGTAGGGAATAGCTCTTACACTAGTCAAATGGCTGGCAGACTTTTCTAAACTTCTGTAGTTGTCTTCTGCCTTCCACCGTTGTATCAAACTCCTCATGTGACATTGCCAACCAGCTGTTTCCAAATGTAATGGACAGCTCCTGGTTTTCACCTTCACTTTTGAAGAACCAGCTTTGGTGAGATATAATTCACATTCTATACGATTTAGCTGGATAACGTGGTTTCAGTGGGTTTTGGTTCAATGGATTTTTGTGTGTCCACAGATAAGAGCATTCACAGATACGTGCAACCATTGCTGCAATTAGTTAGGGCACATTTTCATCACTCCAAAAAGATCTTTTGCCCATCTTTAAATTGGGTCATTTCTCTTTTATTTCTCCTCTATTATTTATTATTTATTTCTCTTCTATTGCTGAGTTATAAGAGTTCTTTATATATTCTAGAGCCAAGTCTCTCATTGGATACGTGATTGGCAAATATCTTCTCCCACTCTGTGGGTTGTCTTTTCTAGCAGAACTCTGAAGAGCACTCAGTGTAGTTAATTCTCCAATTTGAGACACACTTTCCCCTTCTGTGACAGTACCAACAACCTTCACCCCGATAGTTTCCCCAGCTTTTTTGACTCCTCCTTTGTCCTCACTACCAATATACATATATTTTAACTTTAGATGTTGTATGTCTTCAGGACTTTGTATTAAACTATTATTGTTTCTCATGCTACACAGTCTAGGTGTTCTCCAATCCAGTTTGAAGCCCACAAATATACGAACATTTCCCACATTTTTACTACTAGCATAGATTTCCTTCTGAGTCCCAGTGTATAGCCAATGGCTTCCTCTATATTCCTACTTGGATGTCTCATAGGAATCTCAAAATTAGCATATGCCAAATTTAAAGCTCTTCCTTCCATTGCTAACTTGCTTCTTCATTGATGATTCTTTGCTATTTAATAGCTGTGTGACCTTAGGGAAGTCACTCCACCTGAGTCCCAGTTTATTAGTAAAATGTACATACAAATAATTCTTAACTCCTAAGTTTCTGTGAGAGTTTGATGAGTTACCACAAGATTGTTTAGAGTAGGAACTGGTCCATAATAGGCAGTTCATAATTTTTAACTTGTAGTATCTCACTAATAACCATCATTTCAGTTGTATCTACCTGAAGTCTGGTTGTCAGTCCTGATACCTCTGTCTCCCTCCATCACTGATCTAAGTAATCACCAGTGTCAAGCATTCTACCTTCTGGAACCAGTCTGCTTTTTTTTCTGCATTTACTGCTACTACTCTGGTCTACATTACCAGGAGTTCTGCACCCCCATCATAACTTCCAAATCTTTGTCTTGGCCCCTTGGACCCCTTCCAAAGCATTCTCCATGCAACTCCTAGAGCAGCATTTCTCAAACTTGATTAATACATAGACCCTATTTAAAGAAAAGGAATTCTCAAGGAGCCGAGTTTGACATAGACTGCTCTAAGACTTTTAATCTCTAAAAATGTCAGTTTGCATTTTCCTTGCACAAGAGGTATATCACTGTTGTAGTTGGTAGTGTTTTTAACGATTTATTGAAATCCTCATAGAATTGAAAATATGTCTGTGACTCTTGGGGCTCTGAGTATTCAGTTCTTCTCCTACAGTGATCTTCAAAACCATGCTTATGATTATTTGCTTCTTGGTCAAAACCTTGAAGGCTTCCATTGCACTTTGAAGAAGACTCCTTATTTTATTTTATTTTATTTTATTTTATTTTATTTTATTTTATTTTATTTTTTCTTATTATTACTTATTTATTGTATTAATTTTTTTTTTTTTTGAGAGAGAGAGTGAGCCAGGGAGGGGCAGAGAGTAAGGGGGGACAGAGGATTCAAACTGGCTCTGTGCTGACAGCAGAGAGCCCGATGTGGGGCTTGAACTCACAAACAGCGGGATCATGACCTGAACCAAAATTGGACATTCAACCTACTGAGCCACCCAGGCTCCCCAAGAAGACTCCATATTTTAAATGTGATTGCTCAGGACCTGTACCTTTTGATCCTTGCCTGTGTGTCCAGCGTTACCTCATTATCTTGTACGTTATGCTCCAGCCTCACTCATTCTTATTCTTCTTTTGTGCAAGTTTCTTTCCCCCCTCAAGGCTCATTGGCACATGTGGTCTTCCTCTTGAAGGCTTGCTTTGGAGTGGTGCCATTTCACGTCCTCCGGGACGTTCTATCTGCACCCCCCCAGACCAGGTCATTTTCCCCTGTTATCTACTTTCTTGACACCCTGTACTTTCCTTTGTAACACCTGTGAGAATTGCAATTCTCTACTTGCAGAATTATTTCTTAACTGTGTTTGTTTAGCATACTTGTCCCTGCCAGATTGTAAGTTCCTCAAAGGTAAGGATAAGTCTTTCTTGTCAGCTGTTGTATTTCCTGCCATATCATGAGGTCATCAAATATTTGCTGAAAGGAACCACCTCAGATCCTTAAGGCAAATGATAAATTGGTAACACATTTTGGTAGATAATCTCAGAATAAATATTAGAAGTTTAGACAGGAGAAAACCAGAAACTAAAAGTAAATAATTAGCATGACTTCCATTAGGATTGAGAGTGAATTCAAGATTTAAGCATCTGGGTTTGGAGTCAAGGTCGCCCAAGTACTAAGTATGCTAGAATCATCTATTTCTTTTTTTTTTTTTTTAATTTTTTTTTTAATGTTTATTTATTTTTGAGACAGAGAGAGAAAGAGCATGAACGGGGGAGGGTCAGAGAGAGGGAGACACAGACTCTGAAACAGGCTCCAGGCTCTGAGCTGTCAGCACAGAGCCCGACGCGGGGCTTGAACTCACAGACCGCGAGATCATGACCTGAGCCGAAGTCGGATGCTCAACCGACTGAGCCACCCAGGCGCCCCGAATCATCTATTTCTTTATCTAATCAAGCAGATCCATTTTGAGATAATCTCTGTTTCTTTTGTTTCACCTCTTTCTGAGCCGATAAGCAAAAGTTATGTAATTCTGGTTATTTGCTGGATTTATTGAAGGTGAACATTGAGAAGTGAACCAAGAACCATGATGTCTAGTAAAGCCCAGTTCCTTCAAGGCTTATCAGCAGAACAAGACAAGGTTCTAAGAGCTTCCATGGAGAGCAGAAGATATCTAGCACAAGCCACTCTGAGCTGGGCACCAAGGGCTGCAGATCTGTTTCTACCTAGCATGTTTGGGGATGGGGCCAAGGGTACAAGGGGAGCATATCTACCATATCTATAAAAGTTATAAATCAATTGAAGAAACTTAATCAAGATAAGTTCTGCCCTCCTGTTTTGACAAGCCAGTTTTCATAATGAGATAGAACGATGTTTAATTTAGCATCCTTAGCCCTTGGAGTTCCATGCTGGACCACTGCAGTGTGGCACAAGATACCATCTCTCACCACTCTACTTCACTCCCCATGGCCCATGGCCTCATTTCTCCTCTCTTTCCAGCCCCACTTTAACCTGCATTGTAAGGAGCATCCAATTCATGGAGTACACGTGTGCGGATACTACAGATGACTTTTCTAAGCTCTGTCCGTATTACCAGTAGACAACTGCCCCTTGGCCACCCTCTGGGCCTGGTTGTATATACACCTGGGAAGGTAGACTCTGGGAGGGGCTCACGCAGATCTTGGATGTGACCTCAGGGCCATTTGGGCAGGTAATTCTGGAGGAGTGGGTTCTTGGGGGCCTGTCCCCTTGGTCTCACAATCTTTTGCTCCAGTCAAGAGGCACAGTGGAGAGGACCAGAATGAGGTTGTTCCCTGAGCAGAAATCCCTCCTGGCAGATCTTGGGGTGACACAAAATGCCATGTGGCAAACGAATTTATCCCACCTCTTTTCCCTTGTTATAATGTGATGTCTAGAAGGAGCTAAAGCTGAAAGGGAGGTGTGAGATCCTACATTGGGTGAAGGTTTCCCCCTCCTCTTTTGGAAAGGCTTTGTTCAGACTGCTGGTTCTAGAACTTGGCCCAATGCCATGCTTGTTGGACTTGGTTTCTCTGTTTTCCTTTAGGTCATTCCTGAGTCTCAAAAGACCTCAACCACCAGCACAAATAGCATCAATGTTTTACAATGTCTATATTATATAGTTGCTGGAAAGACCAGGAGAATATATGAAGAGAGGCAGGATTTGGATTCATTTTTGTATTCCTCATTGATTTGGCAAAGATGATGTTTATTGAGTAGTTCTTAGATACATCTGATTCCTTATTTATTTATTTTTAATGTTTGTTGATTTTTGAGAGAGAGAGAGGGAGAGAGAGACAGAGTGCAAGCGGGGGAGAGGCAGAGAGAGAGAGGGAGACACAGAATGGGAAGCCAGCTCTAGGCTCCACAATGTTAGCGGAGAGCCTGATGTGGGGCTCGAATTCATCAACCGTGAGATCCTGACCTGAGCCAAAGTTGGATGCTCAACCGCCTGAGTCACCCTGGTGCCCCAATTTCAGATGATTTTGATAAAGTTTGGGAGCCATTGAACAGAGTGCTCTCCAAAGTGACTGAGAGTCAGCGTTCTGAGTAACTGAGTAACTGAGTCAGCGTTCCTCAAAGTGTAGTCCTGGGATCAGCTGAATCAGCAAGACCTGAGAACTTTCAGAAATGCAAGTTCTTGGGCCCCATCAGAATCTAAAGAAGAATCTCCTGGAGCACAAGCCCAGTAGTCTGTAGTTGTGCAAGCCCTGGGGGTGATTCTGATGCCACTCAAGTTTGCAAAACACCCTAAATGCCATTCCCCAACAATTCGGCAAGCACCCATCGACACTCCCTGAACATTTTGTTTTCCCAGGAACTTCAGAGGGCCAGGAGAAGTCATGGTTCTCAAAGAGACTTGCTGGGGGCACTTGATTTTCACCCCCGATGTCAGTACTGGAGTGATCAGGAGCATGTCAGGGTTCATGAGGCAGAATGAAGTTTTTCTTTGATACATAAATAGTGGTTTGTATAGAGTTTTTCTTTTGTTCTTTGTACTTTTTATATTTTTCCAAATATGAGGCAATTTGGATCAGCAATAACACAATACGTATATTCCTGAAAAGTAAAAGCAATCAGCAGAGCGATTTGTAAGTGCACCCTGTGGGTGCTGACAGTGGCTGTAAAATTACCTGCAACAGGTCAGGTGCTTCTGGGATCCCGTGTTTGGAGCTGACATCACGAAGGATTTTGTGGGGTCACAATCATTTTTAGTTTTGTGCATGATTTTCGCTTTTATTGAACAGGATACAGGTTCAAGAACAACCCTCATGCTTTGTCGTTTGGAGGTTAAAGGTGTAGTTTCTTATAGGTTGCTGGCCCTTTTCTTGTTTGCTATTTCGAGCAGAAGTGACTTGTCATTCTATTTTTCTGACTTCTGTGGTGATACTGCTGTCTCTCTTTTGCCCTCTCCTTCCCTCCAAAGCAAGTGATTTATCTAGTTTATCCTGATGCTTGGGAAAGAGCTGCTTTCTATTCTTTCTTCCAGATGTAGGTATTTCCCATTGTGTCCCTCCCCCTACCATCCCCACTCACCCTACCTGGGGGAGAAGATTTCCCTACTTACAGTTTCAGCTTGCTCATCCGTGTCCCACGCTGACCTACTGGTCTACTCCTAACCCAGCCATCTGCCTCTGGTCGTCTCCTGTGCCTTCCTGAAGTGACTGTGTCATTTTTTCTCTTCTCACTTATTTTCCTGGTCATAAAGCTAACTTTTAACACCTGTTGTTTTATTTGCCTTGCTCGTGTGTCCGTCTGTGGCTTGTTTTGCGGCAATCTTTTCTCACCGAAACTACATATATTTTTCCTTTTTAAAAAAGTCACCGGATACTATGTAGAAAGTAAACACTTTGTTACTTCTAGTATTTCCTTGTCATGAAAACCTAGTGATGGATAGCTTTATCTGCAGGACCTATCTTTGCATATCTATCAAAAACCTTCCTTGGGATCTAACCCTGGTAATCGCATGAATGAGGCACCACAACTGTGGATAACAGACTCACGAGACATAAACAGGCTTTAATCTAAGATCTCTTCCTGTCACTGTCTAGGAGGACACGGGGCAGGGGACACAGTAGGTACAGATCTTTATGCCATCGGCAGATCCAGAAGCTGCTCAAATATGTGGTTTCCTTTGTCCCTTCATCCACAAAAGGAGTGTCTGGCTGCTATGGAGGAGGGACAGAAGCTATAGAGAAGCTGCGGCTTTGGTATTCCACTGATGATTTACACTGGCCTGGTCATGCCGACCCAGGGCCGCACCCCTGCTTGAGGCTCCCCCAGTCCAGGAGAACGTCCACACGGCAAGCAAAGCAGAGACAACATCCCACATTTAACTTAACTCTGTAGTTTTTTTAAAGTTTATTTATTTTTGAGAGAGAGAGAGAGAGAGAGAGAGAGAGAGAGAGAGAGAATGAATTCTGAGCAGAGCCCCACACAGGGGCCTCAATCTCAAGTACCATGAGATCATGACCTGAGCCAAAATCAAGAGTCAGATGCTTAACAGACTGAGGCATCCAGGAGCCCCTTAACTGTGTAGTTTTTAAGGAAGTGCTGCTGGGAGGAGGAGATGATGGAGATTGTCCCCAGAGAGGCCTGCACAAGCCTAACCTGATGTTAATTTTTCACTCACAACTGTTATGACTTCATATGAATGATTGCATTGCGTCTCTCAAGGATGTTGTCGTGTGTGTGTGTGTGTGTGTGTGTGTGTGTGTGTGTGTGTGTTAACTAGCTAACTCATTAGTTTATGAGATGCTAAGCTCAAATCTTCTCTGAGTGCCCTCTGGGACAAAACTTTCTATCTGAATCTCTGTGTGTTGTGTTCTTTCAACAGTATCAATAGGATGTACTTCTACTTTCCAGGATGTGGTGGAACCACCTCTACTTGGTGAAGGTCACTTTTTGCATTCTGATGAAGTGTCCCTGGGGATTGACTGTCCTGTAACCAACATAACTGAGAGGGGGTATGGGTTTAATCACCTTGTCACCGAGTGTGGGATTCAGAAAGAGGTAAGAGCTATGGACATTTCAAATCATAAACTAACCCTGGATCTTAACTTGCAGTGGCACAGTGCAAGATAGGTGCAGTCATGGCTGAAGATGAAGCCATGAAGAACCTGTTCATTTTTATGACACTTGATTTTGGTGCTTTTAGGATAGAAAGACCAATGGGAGGGGCGCCTGGGTGGCTCAGTCGGTTGGGTGTCTGACTTCGGCTCAGGTCATGATCTCATGGTTCCTGGGTTTGAGCCCCATGTCAGGCTCTGAGCTGTCTGCACGGAGCCTGGAGCCTGCTTCAGATTCTGAGTCTCCCCTCTCTCTGCCCCTCCCATGCTCATGCTCATGCTCATGCTCATGCTCTGTCTCTCAATAATACATAAACGTTAAAAAAAAGAAGAAAGAAAAGAAAGACCGGTGGAACCCATAAATTGGATTTAGAGGAAGGGAGGACCCGAGAATGTGTGATCCAGGTGGATTTTCCAGTACCTCATTTATGATTTTCACATCGATGTCTGTGAATGAGTTTGGTCTACAATTGCCCTTTCTAGTATACTCCTTGTCACGTGTCGGAGAAGTTTGGGAAAAATTGGAATTTTTCAATCCCTGAATGTTCAATAGAACTTAGTGGCAAAACCTCTTGTATCTTTCATTTTTCTTTGAAAATGTACCTAGAGTGAAGTCAAGGCCAGGGGACTTGTGTAGGGGAGCAGGAAATCCAGAGTACAAACCTGGGTTTTCTGACTATTCAACACTGACCTTTGGTGGAGGATGAGAAAGTGGACTCTGCATTTAACATGCAGTGGTTTTACAAAATGAACTCAAAAGAAGTAGAGGTGTAGGAAAGTTAAGCACGGAATAACTGGACTATCCATTCAGAGGTGTGTACGTGTTGTGTACAAATGTTTCTCATTTCCTTCCATATACTAGTTCACACCCACAAACCTTACTAATTCAACTATGGTATGGAGGCTTGCATATTTCTAATTTCTTTTGCCTTTCTATTCCTTTCCCATATTTCAAAGCATGACTTTATTACAGATACACGGGGGGAAATGACAAAGGCAAAAGGATTAAAAGGATTAATAGACTGTTACAAAGTTTATGCCACTACATAAGAGGTGCAGACAGATCAACCACAATGTTATGATAGGGACAATAAACTATAAAGTAAAACAACCAATCAGAGCTGTAGATTTCTTTTGACAGTATTTTCCCAGAGCATGAAGGCCAATTTTTATAGTTTTTGGAACCTTACAACACCCCTTTGAAATTATACTTCCACAAGCACATGGGTATTTGTGGGACACCTTGGTTAACAAATAGAAAAGTCTCAAGTTTCCATAGTACACAGAAACCAGTGTTGACATTCTTAGGAGTGTTTTGGTATGATAGCTTATCAAATCACATTTTGGAATGAGTTTTATGATAAAAAAAGATCTCTCTCTCGCACTCTCTTGGTGGCTTCCTTTCTTTTCCAGATTTATTTTTATTTATTATAAAGATTATCCATTGCAAAAGAAGGACCTGTAATTTAATTAGTTAGCAATAAAAAACAAAAAAGCAGGCCTGTCACATTCACTTTAACTAGCAGTCATGGAATAGGGAAGAATACTTTATTTGATAGAATTTTAAGGTGCACCTGGGTGGTTCAGTTGGTTAAGCATCCTGACTCTTGATTTTGGCTCAGGTCATGATCTCGGGCTTCATGAGATGGAGCCCCACATTGTGCTCTGTGCTGATAGTGTGGAGCCTGCTTGGGATTCTCTCTCCCTCTCTGTTTGCCCCTCCCCTGCTCATACGTGCATGCTCTCTTTCTCTCTGTCTCTCTCTTAAATAAATAAACACTGAAAAAAATTTAAGTGTACAGTATAGTGGTTTAGTATTTTAAGACGTTGTGGGGTATCTGGCTGGCTCAGGTAGTAGAACATGTGGCTCTTGATCTCAGGGTCACAAGTTCAAGCCCCATGTTGAGGGTAGAATTTACTTTAGTGTATGTGCTGCTGAAGCAAGCACTAGAACTTACTTTTTTTTTTTAATGTTTATTTTTGAAGGAGGGAGAGAGACAGAGCGTGAGTGGGGGAGGGGCAGAGAGAGAGGGAGACACAGAATCCGAAGCAGGCTCCAGGCTCCGAGTCATCAGCACAGAGCCCGATGCGGGGCTCGAACCCACGAACCTTGAGATCATGACCTGGGCTGAAGTAAGATGCTCAACTGACTGAACCACCCAGGCGCCCCTAGAATTTACTTTTTAAAAAGTTGTGGAACCATCTAATTATGTGATTGTAGGACATTTTAGTCACCCCCAAAAGGCACCCCATACACATTAGCAGTCACTACCTAGTCTCCCTTTCCCCTCGCCAGTGGCATCCACTGATCTAATTTCTCTTTCTATAGATTTTCATATTCTGGACATTTCATACAAATGGTATCAGGTAATACATGGCCTTTTGTTACTGGCTTCTTTCACTTAGCATGTTTTACAAGTTTATCCATGTTGTAGCTTGTATCAACACTTAATCCTTTTTACGGCTGACTGATGTTTTATTGTACGGGTATACCGCATTTGGGTTGTTTCCGCTTTATGACTATTATGAAGAGTGCTGCTCTGAACAACTGTGAGCAAGATTCTAGGTTTCCAATTGTCTTGGGTAAATACATAGGGGTAAAAGTACAGACCCATACAGTAACTCTATATTTAAAGTTTTTGAGCAGCTGCCAGACTGTTTCCCAAAGTGACTGTCTCATTTTGCATGCAGTGTAGGAGGGTTCAATTTCTCCACAACCTTGACAATGCCTGTAATTTTCTTTCTCTTTTATGCTAGTAATCATGGTGGGTGTGGAATGGTATTTGACGGAGTTTCAATTTGCCTTTCCCTATTGACTATGGTATTGAGCATCTTTCCATGTACCTGCTGGCCATTTGTATATCTCTTTGGAAAAAGGCCGTTCAGATCTTTTACCTATTTTTTTTTTAATGTTTATTTATTTTTGAGAGAGAGAGAGACAGAGTGCAATTGGGGTAGGGGCAGAGAGAGACACACAGAATCTGAAGCAGGCTCCTGGATCTGAGCTGTCAGCGCAGAGCCCAACGCGGGGCTTGCACTCACAAGCCGTGAGATCATGACCTGAGCCGAAGTCAGACGCTCAACCGACTGAGCCACCCAGGCGCCCCTCTTTTACCTATTTAATTGCGTTATTGGGTCTTTTTTTTATTGACCTGTAAGAGTTCTTCTTCTGTCTGGATACAAGTCCCTTTTCAGATAAATATTTTATACCATTATATGGGTTGTCTTTTCACTTTATTGACAGTGTTTTCAAAAGCACCGAACTTTAAAATTTTGAAATGCAATTCATCTTTTTTTTTTTCTTTTCTTTTCTTCCTTTTTCGCTGTATCTGCTTTTGGTGTCCTGTCTAAGAAACAATCACTTAATCCAAGATAAGGAGATTTGTGACTTTCCTGTTTTCTTTTTTCTTTTTAATTTAATTTAATTTAATTTTTTTTGAGAGAGAGAGTGAGAGTGAGTGCACAAGCAGGGGAGAGGGGTAGAGGGAGATCTCACCACCCTGAGATCATGACCCGAGCCAAAATCAAGAGTCATATACTCAACCAACTTAGCCACCCAGGCGCCCCATGACTATGCTAAGAGTTCTATGGTGTAGGTCTTTGCATTAGCAATTTGAGAAATTTTTTTTTGTTACTTTCTTTATTGAGATATAATTGACATATAACATTCTATTACATTTAATCAAAAAAAAATCTAACAATTTCAAATTTGTCTCTGTTGCGAAATGCTCACCACAAGCCTAGTTAATATCCATCACCATATAAGGTTATAATGTGTTTTTTACTTGTGATTAAAACTTTTAAGATTTATGCTTAGCATCTTCCAAATATACAGTACATTATCATTAACTATAGTCACCATGCTGTGCATTACATCCCTATGGCCCATTTATTTTATAACTGGAATTTCGTAGCTTTTGACCACTTCTACCCATTTCACTCTCCTCACCCCTGCTTCTGGCAACCACCAATCTGTTCTCTGCATTTGAGTTCACTGTTGTTATTTTAGGTTCTATGCTCAAGTGAGATCATACAGGACTTGTCCTTTGTCTGACTTATCTCATATAGCGTTATACTAAGTGCTCAAAGTCCATCCATCTTGTGAATGGCAAGATTTCCTTCTTTTTTATGGCTGAATAATATTCCAGTGTGTGTGTGTGTGTGTGTGTGTGTGTGTGTGTGTGTGTGTGTGTGTTTATGCATATATCACATCTTCTCTGTCCATTCATCCCTTGATGGATACCTGGGTTGGTTCTAAATCTTGGCAATTGTAAATAATGCTGCAGTAAACATAAGTGCAGCTATCTCTTTAAGATATTGATTTCATTTCCTTCGGATAAGTACCCAGAAGTGGGATTGGGTCATATTGTAGTTGTATTTTTAATATTTTGAGGAATCTCCATACTGATTCCCATAGCAGGTGTACCAATTTGCATTCCTACCAAGAGGGCACAGGGTTCCCTTTCTTTTTACAAACACTTGTTATCTTTTGTGGGTTTGTTTGTTTGTTTTTTTTTGATAATGGCCATCCTAACAGGTGCTAGATGATATCTTATTGTGGTTTTGATATGCATTTCTCTGATGATTAGTGATGTTGAGCACCTTTTCATATGCCTGTTGGCCATCTGTATGTCTTCTGAGAAATGTCTTATCAGGTCCTCCACCCATTTTTAATCAGTTATTTGTTTTCTTGCTATTGAATTGAGTTCCTTACATAGTTGGATATTAACCTTAATCAGATACATGCTTTGCAAATATTTTCTCCCTTTCTGTAGGTTTTCTCTGCACTCTGTTGTTGATGGTTTCCTTTAATGTGCAGAAGCTTTTTAGTTCGATGTAGTTCCACTTACGTACTTTTACTTTTGTTGCTTTGTACTTCAGGGGTCCTATCCAAAAGATCATTGATCAGACCAATGTCAAGGAGTTTTTCCCTGTTTTCTTCTATGGTTTCATTGTTTCAGGTCTTACATTTAAGTCTTGATTCCTAATACATTTTGAGTTGACTTTTATATATGGAGTGAAATAAGGGTCTAGCTTCATGTTTTATGTTGAAAACCAGTTTTCCCAACACTACTGGAGACTGTCCTTTCTCAACTGTATGTTCTTGACCACTTCATGGAAAATCAACTGACTATAAGTGGGTGGATTTATTTCTGGGTTCTCTATTCTGTTCCTTTGGTCTATATGGGCCTGTTTTTATGCTGGTACCATGCTGTTTTGATTGCTGTAGCTTTGTAGTATATTTTGAAATCAGATAGTTTGACTTCCAGCTTTGTTATCTCTGTTGCTTTGGCAACAAAGCAATATCATATGGTATTTTGTGATCCCATATGAATTTTTAGTTAGCTTTTTCTATTTTTGTGAGATACCATTGGAATTTTTATGGAGATTGCACTGATTCTGTAGATTGCTTTGGTTAGTATGGACACTTAAATAATATCAATTCTTCCAACCCATGAACATGAGATATGTTTCCATTTATTTATGTCATCTTTGATTTATCAATATTTTATAGATTTCAGTGTAAAGATCTTTCTGTCTTACTGATTAGATTTATCTGAGTATTTTGAATCTGAAATACTGGAGTATTTTATTATTTTTTATATGTATATATTCAGACAGAGGATCTGAAGCAGGCTCTGTGCTGACAGCAGAGAGCCCAATGTGGGGCTCAAACTCATGAACCATGAGATCATGACCTGAGCTGAAGTCAGACACTTAACCAACTGAGCCACCTGGGGGCCCTGCGTATTTTATCAATTTTGATGCCATTATAAATGGAATTCTCTTCTCTTTTCTCTTCTTTTCTTTCTTTCAGAGAGAGAGAGAGAGAGAGAGAGAGCGCAGGGGAGAGGGACAGAGTGAGAATCCCAACAGGCTTCACACTCAGCACAGAGCCCACAACCCTGGGATCATGACCTGAGCCAAAATGAAAAGACGCTTAACTGACTGAGGCACTTAGGCACCACGGAATTATTTTCTTAATTTCTCTTTCAGATAGTTTGTTGTTAGTGTATAGAAACACAATTGAATTTTGCATGTTGAATTTGTACTCTGCAACTTTACTGAATTCATTTATTCTAACAGTTTTTTGGTGGAGTCTTTAGGGTTTTCCATATAAAAAATCACGTCATGTGCAAACAGAGACAGTGTTACGTCATCCTTTCTTCCTTCTATGTGCCTTTATTTCTATTCGTATGCTACTTCCTGCAGGGGTGAGCTTGAGCCTGAGTCTCAGGGGGTTGGTATGGAGACTGGGGTGGGCTGGGAGCCTGGGTCCTTGGGAGCCATCTTGGAGGCTGGGTCTTTGGGGGCTGTCCTGGTGGTGGTACGGACATGGTGCTGGGGTCCATGGTGAAGTCTGGTTCTCACTTCACTCTCTCTTCCCCAAAGGGAGGGTGCCTGTGTGCTGGCTGCATGGGCTTTATGGGGTGGGTAATGGGGTAATGTGATATTGTCTTATCTACTCTCTTAAATGCATCTTCTTATTTCTGTGTTGCACGCAGGTGCTGTACTCCCTATCTGGAATCTTTAGTTCTTGTGATAGCATTTTTGCTATTATACATGGAGCTGTTTTCTTACTTTCATTCCCAGATTGTTCAGTTACACAAAAATCAATTGCATTTCTATAAACTATCTTCTACCATGCAACATTTGTGAAGGTGTTTATTCGTTCTAATAGATTTTTTGGTACACATCTTACAGTTTTTCATATACAAGACGTGCAAGGATTTTGCATTTACTAGGGCTAAAGGTGGTTATAGTTTGTATCTTCTCTCCCTCATATCTAGCATTCATTTGAGATGAATCCATTGCCTTTGTACAAAAAATATTTCTACTTACTATTTCCATCATTCTTTGAAAGTCCAAAGCCCACTACCTCCTGAATGGGAACCAGAGGCAGACAGTAGTGACCCTGAAATGAAAATGAAAAAAAAAAAAAGCTTTTCCGTGGATTTTTTTTTCCTCCCCAAATGGTCTGCTTTGTCAGGAAGTTGTCTAAATCTTATACATTTCCTTACATATTTTTTAGTTTTTGGAAGACAGTGTTATAAAAGAATACAACTTTGATAAATAAGTAGGGTCTAGGTAGGTAACATAAATCAGTAAGTAAGGAATGATGAAAATGGAGTCATCCTGGAGAGCCTAACCTAGTTTTTGAGGGTATATTCCATACTTGACCCAAACCCAAATGTTGTAGATCTTTTGGTTTTCAAGAGAATGCAAAAGTTTTCAAGTTCAACATGAAGTTTCCTGCTTTTTAATGTTGGCTACTAATTAATACATTAAAAAAAAGGAATAGTATCCAGATCAAGCCAAGTTAATCTCAGTGGGTCACCAGCCTTTGATCTTTGATCTGCACTGCTTTCCCCCACACTCAGCTCCACTCTGGGAATGTTGGCTTCATTGGGCATCTTGAAGATTCCATTTCCCTAAGGAGCTCTAGGAGTCTATGACCTTTCTTAAAAGAACATGTAACACACAACATCACATCCCTTGCCAATCATTCACATTGTACCTTGCAATTTCTGATGCATAATTCTTTTAAGAGATTGGTCACGTATGGAGATGGAATTCGGTTTGCTTACTTTTCCTGACCTATTACCCCAAATATACATATAAGGAGCTCTACATACTCCAGATAGGGCTCACCTTTGGAATCTTCCAGGAGATTGGAAGCCCCCATGCCATTCTGGCTTGTAGCTTGCTCATAAAGGACATTGCATTACTTAGGGAAAAATGTAGTCAGGCATACTTCAGAAACATCTGATTTAGGTATCTAATCCCTCCAAACACTGGCTGACAGAGTTTAGTGACAGGAATCTATCAGCTAATATTTGAGATAACGTCTCTCTTAAATTTAAAAAGATGGGACAAAATAATTTTTTTCTGGTGGTAGGCTTAATATCTGAACACTTCAAAGGAATTGGCTTTGAATAAGTAAGAGAAATTTAAATTAAAAATAGTAAGAGAAATCAATAAGTTGTCCTATTAAAAGTAATAAAACTCACTAAAATTAATATATTTAACATATATCCGTATGGTCAGTCCAATCAGGCTGCCATAACAAAATGCCATAGAGTGGGTGGCTTATAAATAACAGAAATTGATTTCTTACAGTTCCAAGGCTAGCAAGACCAAGGTCAAGGTGCATACAGAATTGGTCTTTGGTGACGGTCCAATTCCTGGTTCACAGATGACCCAAATGTGTTTTGACAGTGTCTTCACATGCGAAAGGGGGAAGGGAGTTCTCTGAATCTCTTCTATAAGGGCAGTAGCCCCATTTACGTGGGGTCCACCCTCATTTACCTAATCACCTCCCGAAGATCCCACCTCCAAATATTATATTGGGGATTAGGTTTCAACATATGACTTTTGGGGGAACTCAAACATTTATTTATGATACATATTAGACAAAATACACAATATGCATGATATTTACTATATATAGTATGCCAATACACAAAATAATCATAGACATAATAAATACATATCCTGTTATCAGGAGTTACAAATAGCAGAAGTTCTTGTCACAATAGCAAACAAATACACAGTGGAAAATAAATATGCTGCACCTTTAATCAGGAAATCTTGAAAATCTGTAGAATATAACATAAGGCTTGACTAAAGAGAGAATGCATTGCTACTGGATAAGAAACTGTAAATATGCCAATTTTCCTTTAACAAATCTGAAAATTTTGTGCAATTCCAATCAAAATACTAATAGGATGTGGGGGGGGGGGGTGGAATCTAATAACATGATTATAAAGTTGATCCAAAAAAAACAAACATGGTAGAAGTTCCAGGAAGCAGCCATTAAGGAAAGGAATGGGCATGCCTGTGTTTTGATAACATTTTACTTATGGGATATAGATTGCCAACCCCTGATGTCTTTTATTTTTTAATTTTTTTGACATTTATTTATTTTTGAGAGAGAGAGAGACAGACAGAACACGAGCGGGAGAGGGGCAGAGTGAGAGGGAGACACAGGATCCGAAGCAGGCTCCAGACCGTGAGCCATCGGCACAGAGCCCGACGTGGGGCTTGAACTCACGAACCGTGAGATCATGACCTGAGCCAAAGTTGGCCACCTAACTGACTGAGTCACCCAGGCGCCCCTGCCAACCCCTGATTTCTATCTTTCCTTATTTCATGCATATTTCTGTTAAGGATGAAGCTTGGCATCACAAATTGAGAAATTAGGCCAGGAAAGAATGCTCTGAATTCAGAAGTCAAAGAAGTATTGGTTCCTGATGCTGATTATTTTTACTTAATGTTTAAATTGCAAAACATTAAAAAAATGTTTTAGAGAATTAAATTCTCAAGACACATTTTTAAAATAAAATCCAAGGATGAAAATTGGATGAGATTTTATTTTTGATTGGTGTGCTAATAGTTAAAACCTATTTTATCAAACCATGTCATGAATAATTCAAAATGTAGTCAACCCTTAGTCTGTCTTATAAAGTGTTTAACAATTGTCTCTTCTACTTTGTCAGAGATTGCTCAAATGCTTATTAATCTCGTTTGTTCTTGTTGGCCATACAAGAAAACCTTATTTTCCAGTTTTGGGATTACATGACAAATCTAGGTATGTGCTACGGGCTGAATTGAGCCATTTCCAAATTCATATATTCAAGGCCTAACCTCCAGTATCTCAGAATGTGGTTGTATTTGGAGATAGGGTCTTTAAAGAGGTAATTAATGGAAAATGAGGTCATGTGGATGGGCCCTAATCCAATATGACTGGCATCTGAAATGAAAAGGAGAATAGGACGCAAACATACACACACACACGCAGGGCCATGTGTGAACACACAGAGAAGATTGCAAGCCAAGGAGAGAGGCCTCCAAAAAAAAAAAAAAAAAAAAAAAAAAAAACCCAATCCTGCTGACACTTTGTTGTCAGAATTCTGGGATTCATTTTTTTTTAATTAAAAAAATTTTTTTTAATGTTTATTTATTTTTGACAGAGAGAGAGAGACAGAGCACGAGCTGGGGAGAGGCAGAGAGAGGGGGAGACACAGAATCCGAAGCAGGCTCCAGGCTCCGAGCTGTCAGCACAGAGCCCAATGCGGGGCTCGAACTCACAGACCACGAGATCATGACATGAGCCGAAGTCGGACGCTCAACCGACTGAGCCACCCAGGCGCCCCTGGGATTCATTAAAAAAAATTTTTTTTTAATGTTTATTTTTCAGAGAGAGAGAGAGAGAGAGCATGTGCAAGTGGGAGAGGGTCAGAGAGAGGGAGACAAGGGATCTGAAAAAGGCTCTGCACCGATGGCAGTGAGCCCAATGTGGGGCTCGAACCCATGAACTGCGACATCATGAACCCGTGCCCCCTGAATTCTGGGATTCTACAGGATAGGCCAATAGAGCTGTCTGTGGTGAACATGTGTTATCCCTTCAAGAAAAGGGAAAAATGACCCTGAAGGTGGTTTGGAGTTTGGCAGGGCTGACACTGCCACCACAGGGCCCAGGGCCAATGAGCCAGGGGTACTGTCCTGGTAGGCCCTGAGTACAGAGCATAGAGCCAAAGAGGATTATTCCTAGGCTTTAAAATCTAAAAGGGTTTTTTTCCTGCTAGGTTTTGGACTTGCTTGGGACCTGTGATCCCTTTCTTCTTTTCAATTTCTCCTTTTTGGAATAAGAATGTAAATTAGGTACCTTGGGCCAATTCCTGTCTGTGTATAAGTGTGTGTATATAGGCTTCTCCATGCCAACAAGCAATTCTTGGACACCACCAGGATGTCCGAAAATTCAACGCAACTCTGACATTCTCTACTGGAGATAAAATCAGATTCCACGGGTAAAGAAAGGACTCAGTCCCACAGGCCTGTCCTCCATTTCAGGTACCAATTGCAAGCCCGGGGTACCAGTGTTTCTGACCAACTGGCTACAAATTGGAGGCTCTAACGACCCCTTCCTTGTGTTTGATTAATTTGCTGGAATGGCTTTCAAAACTCAGGGAACCTGTTTACTCACTAGGTTACTGATTTATTACAGAAATATTAAAGGATTCAAATCAGCAGCCAGATGGAGAGCTACACAGGGCTAAGTCCTGAACAAAGGACCTCTGTTCTTGTAGAGCCCGGCTCAGTGAGGTGGAACAGGGAAGCGTTTTAGTTCTTCAACCCAGTAGCTCTCTAAACCCTCTCCCTTTAGTTTTTTATGGACGCTTCATTACATAGGGATGATTGATTAACTCCCTGGCCATTGGTGATTGATTCAACCTCCAGACCCTCTCCCTTCCCCAGAATTCAGGAGGTTGGACTGCAAGTCCCAATCCTATAATCATGATTGTTTCCCCTGGCAACACGCCTACATTCCTAGGTGCTTTGCAAGTCACTTCTTTAACAGGAACCCAGGTATGGTGGTTAGGGTTTTTTTTTATGAATAACAAGACACCTATGCCACCTTTCCTTCTCTGAAGGGATTTCAGAACCCAAGGACCAGAGACCAAATATTATAACAAAAGATGCTCCCATTGCCCTTATCGTCCAGGAAATTCCAAAGGTTTGGGGAGCCGTGAGTGGGTAACTGTGGATGAAGTTCAAATATATATGAGAAGTATATTTTGGTCATCTGAATGGCCAAATATATAATTCTTCTAATCACATTATTGCAGAAGGTCTATCCTATGCCTGCTCTACTATTGTGTTCTGGAAGCGGATAACTCATCTGGTTTCACAGGTTTGAAGCTGGAGAGGAATTTTGCTTCAGGATCAATGTACCTCAAGTCTCACCCACACCAGATTTAGATGATGGTCAGATACAATTTTGTACTTAGAGTTGATGGTTGAATGGTTTAAGATTTGGGGGGGGCTGTTGGGCTGGGGTGAATGTATTTTGCATGTGAAAAGGACATATACTTTGGGGGTCAAATGGTGAAGTGTTACAGCCTGAACTGGTTCCCCCCAAATCATATATTTGACTGTATTTGGAGATAGAGTTTTAAAGAGGTGATTAAGGTTAAGTGAGGTTGTTAGGATGGCCCCAATGCTCTATTGCTGGTGTCCTCACAAGAGGAGGAGATTAGGACGGACACACACACACACACACACACACACACACACACACGGGCATGTGTGAAGATAGCCATCTACAGGACAAGGAAAGGGGCCTCAGGAGAAACCAACCCCGCCCACACCTTGATCTCAGACATTTAGCCTCTAGAATTATGAGAACATAAACTTCTGTTGGTTAAGCCACCCAGTCTACGGTACTTTGTCATGGAAGTCCTAGCAAACTAATAAGTATGAGACTATTATTTGCTCTGCTCTGGGATATTTGGCTCTATTATTATGTCCACGGCTCAAAACATCTTTTTTTCCCCTTTCTATTCTGATCCATAGTATGTATGTATGTATGTATGTATGTATGTATGTATTTAAAGTTTATCTATTTTGAGAGAGACAGAGTGAGTGGGGGAACAGCAGAGAGAGAGAGAGAGAGAGAGAGACAGAGAGAGAGAGAGGGAGAGAATCTCAAGCAGTCTCCACGCTGTCAGCACAGAGTCTGATGTGGGGCTCGAACTCACGAAACTGAGATCATGACCTGAGCCGAAACCAAGAGTCAGATGCTTGACTGACTGAGCCACTCAGGCGCCCCCTGATCCATAGTATTTAAACAGGGGGGTAGTGAAAGATTTGAGGAATCCTGGAGAATGGGTGAAATGGAGCTATGTATATTATAGTGAACAAATGATTTCTGGAAAGAGTTCCAAATACTACGTATGATGGGGCATATCCTAAATTCAGAACCAGTTCTGTTCAGAGAACATTAGAAAGATTTTAGTTTAATTGTGGACTTGTTGGCCGTGTTGGACCAGTAGTCAACAACCCAGCTGATAGCACCGGCTTTGATAGTCTAGGACTAAACCTTCCTCCTTCTTGGCCACCAGGAGCCCCATTAGTAAAATGAAAGCACTTCCAATGGTTTTTCCTCTCCTTTCTTTGGAATGGAGTCATGTGAGCTGAAGTAGGAAACTTTCCACCCACAACACTAACTTCATTCGTTTCCAGCAGTTCTTTAATTTACTCTAAGAGTCCCAAATAGATTAGCTGGATTTCTAGGCTCTATTATTCAGCCTAACTAGCATTAACCACCGACTACAGACCCTGAACAACCAATGCAAACTCAGCTTGCATGTAACAAGTTTTATGGATGATGAGGCACCATAGCACCGTGGATTAAGAAATAATACTTAACCCACGAAAAGAAAACACATTTTATTATGATTCCTTCTGAAGTTAAAAGCAGAGGCAGACCCTTCTAAATAAGGGATCGTAAAACAACAAAGGGCCATTCCATTAAAAACCAAGCCCTCTAAAACATTTAAAAATGTATGAGAACACACAGGATCCTCAGACAGGATTCCAGCTGCTCCCATGCAGTGTCCCCGGCACAGCTATAGGGATTTATATCTGCTTCCAAGTTCTCGGGTGGAGAGAGACAAGCTGTGTGATTTTTTAAGCAGCAAAACTGCACATGAAGGTGGTTCTGCAAAGAGAAAAGGAGCCAGAATCTGCTCCAGTGTCATTCTCTACCATTTGCCCCCAAAGGCCTAACATTCCCGAGTCACAGGGAGGGATGGTGAGGGTAGGAAGAAAACGGTAATGTTTGGGGTCATGTCTAAAAAAATTAATATAGGAGTTGTATATGTCTAAAGATGTAAGTATTTTTGCTTTTTTTTATCGGTGGAATATATCAGAGAAATGTGGTATATATCTTTTTTAAAATAGCATATGTAACCTATCCCATTAAATTTTTTTAAATGTTTATTTGTGAGAGAGAGAGCACACACGTGAGAGTGTGGGGGAGGGGCAGAGAGCGAGGGGGACAGAGGATCCACGATGGGCTCAGCTCAGTGCTGACAACAGAGAGTGCAATGCGGGGCTTGAGCTCACGAACCGTGAGATCATGACCTGAGCGGAAGTGTGACACTTAACTGACTGAGCCACCCAGGTGCCTATCCCAAATTTTAAAAAGTGCTCACCACCTCTAGCTTATAGCTTTTTCTCTTCATGGAGAGCTACATCCCAGGTTAGTAACACATACTAATGTATATATTCAGGATTTTCCTCCTCTGCTGTCTGGGAAGGAAAATCCGTATAATTTAGGAAATGTCCTCCTCCCTGACAGCCATTTAATCCTTTCAGGACAGAGTCCGAGCTTAAGATATTTCTGAGTGCACATTCTCGTGGATTATTACCTCATTAAATTCCACATTCTACGATTTTCGTATTAATTTTAAAACATGTATATTTAAAATTCTCTTAATATTGATTTTGGTAAGGATGTTTCCTCCATTGCCTCATCCTGCTTGGATGAGTCACATGGCTGATGCCAGTTAATGCCAGACAGACAGCGGCTGCCAGAAAGATCAACACCTCTAGTAAGCAAGGAAGCATGAACCAGCCCTTCCTGAACTGGAAGCACAGGCATTTACACAATTTCCCGGTAAAAATCGTATTGTTTGTGGTTACAAAATATCCGTGGACAGCATTAATCTATGTGCTTTAAGTAAGCTCACCTTCCCTTTCCTGTTGACTGTCTCTCCAATGTATAAATTTGCTATTCCTGATCTTTTCTTGAGGCCACCTTGTTTATTTGCATCGTTCCCTGTGGTTATTCCTCTAGGAGCTGGGCGGCTGTAGAAGGGAAAAGCAGATAAAGAGAGAGGGATGGAATTAGGGTCCTTGCAAGTCCTGGTGACTGAGGTTTAGAACCTGAAGCCAGGCCCTTGACCCTTACTTTTCCTGCTTTGGCATCAGTACCCTTATCCCCTGATGGGCCAAACAGTATGAAATGTTTACATCCTGTTCTGTTTTAGAAAGTGAATTATTGGGGCGACTGGGTGGCTCAGTTGGTTAAATGTCCAACTCTTGATTTTGGCTCAGGTCATCTCATGGTTTGTGAGTTCGAGCCCCTCATCAGTTCTGCACTGGCAGTGTGGAGTCTGCTTGGGATTTTTCCGTCTCCCTCTCTCTCTGCCTCTCCCCTGCTCACATTCTCTCTCTCTCTCAAAAGTAAGTAAACATTTTTTTTTTTAAAGAAAATAAATTATTAGTTTAAGGACTGGACCTAGTAAGCTTTATATACAAGAGAGCCCTCCCAAATATGCCACCACATTTGCTATTACCTGATGAATAATCACTAATTCAAAACTTAACAATCTTAGATGATTGTAAAAAGTAGAGTCTCAATGAGCCAATAGGAGTCCTATCCCACAGGTCACAGAGACATTTGAAATATTTAACATTTAAAGTCAAAACGAGTATTCTAGTAAGCTTCCCTTCTCTCCCCAGCCCATCAGTGTTCAGTACTCCCATCCCCTGTGGGTGAATCAGGACCTCTAATATTCCCCGTTGGTCTTGGCTAAGAGATAACATAGTTTGTAATTCGGACTATAAGTATAATGAGAACAAGTTGATTTCTCAGTCTAAAAGCTTCCGGGTAGATGGTGAAGTCAGACCTAGTCCTACACGCAGCTCTACACACACTGTAGAGAATGAACAGACACAGGGATGGCACCAGCCACTGTGTCCTGCGTGCGTCTTATGAGCAAGAGCTTTTCCAGTCTCTCTATGTGCGTCGTCTCATTAAATCTTCCCTGTAAGACGAGGAGGCTGAGGCACCGAGTTATAAAGTAACTTCCCCAAAGTCACACTGGTAACAAGTAGCACAGCTGGGAGGTCAAGAGCACAGAATAAGAGGGCATCAAGTGGGTAAGAGTCTCACGAGGGTCTCGTCAACCATGTCATAGTAACTTGGTCTCTCAGCTGCAGTGCTCCCACCCTGCCTCCCCTAAGCAGATAAAGGCAGTTGAGAGAGCCTGAAACCACTTGGGCAGTCTAGACTTACTGGAAGACAATGCAGGCCACAGGTATGGAAGCTTCAAGATCTGAGAACTTTGACCTAAAGATGATTTCAGATACAAAAAGGATACGCTTTCCTGGGAGGACCTGAAGAGACAAAGAGAGAGTGTAAGTCAGCTTAAAGATCTTGTTAGGAATTCATGGCTCAGTCAACAGCTCTAAAAAGCAGACACATGCACGCAGAAAGGCATCTTCCCAATGGGGAAGAGGGCTCTTTTCTAAGTGGCCAGAAGAGTTAACACCTGGTATAGGGTTTGGCTCATAGGAGGCGGGAGCACCTGCTACTTGAATTTGAACCATATTGCCTCAAAGTTATTATCTATAATTATTAAGGAATGGTTTATAGAGGCGCCTGGGTGGGTCAGTCAGTTGAGCAACCAACTCTTGATTTTGGCTCAGGTCATGGTCTTGCGGTTGGTGGGATCAAGCCATGTCAGGCTCTGTGCTGGCAGGGCACAACCTGCTTGGGATTCTCTCTCTCCCTCTCTCTCTTTGCTTCTCCCCTGTTCGCATGCTTCCTCTCTCTCAAAATAAATAAATAAACATTAAAAAAAGGGTTTATAACCTCTTTTCTTGAGAAACTTTTCTTTAGATTCTAAGAAGCTTTGAGTTGCTGAGCATGACTTGTGAATAGTAGATGAGGAAGAGCTACATCTAATTATAAAGAGCATTTTATGTATTTAAAGGTTTTTAAAAATGTTTATTTATTTATTTTTTTGAGAGAGAGTGCGTGTGTGTGTGAGCAGGGGAGCAGCAGAAAGAGAGGGAGACACAGAATCTGAAGCAGGCTCCAGGCTCAGAGCCCAATGTGGGGCTGGAACTCATGAACTGTGAGATCATGACCTGAGCCAAAGTTGGATGCTTAACCAACTGAGCCACCCAAGTACCCCTAAAGAGTACTTTAAATAGGTTTATAGGTTCTTAAGAAATAACTTTTTTCAAGAAAATATGAAAAATGTAGTATGGACAATATAAAGATTAAATCTCATCATCTAGAGATTGCCACCATGAGTATTTGTGCATTAAAAAAAATGGATTCTCAATATTCATGTAACGTAATTGAAACTCTCCCATTAGCTTACCTGGCCCCACCACTAACTGTCATCAACATCCTCAGATTTTTGTCAGAACATGAACATAATATCAAAATTTGTTTTAAAAAGACACTAAGTCTTAGTTTCTTGGTTTTTGAATGGAGGAGAGGACATTCCCTCAGGGTTTCTCACAGGGGTTGGGTGGAATGAAAGGAGTTATGTGTGGTGGCAAGGCATCAAAGTTTTCTATGAGGCTTTCCAACTCTCCACACTCCTCCTTAGACTGATGCTCTTGTTCTGCCCATCCTGACCGCCCCCTCCCCCAGGTGGGGGGCCAGATTCTCTCGGGGGAGCTGAGACATCAGGAGATGGCTTGGGCAGTCATTTGTAGACACCAAATGTGTCAACCACTCACACCTTTCCTCCATTTGCCTGCAGCCAGGAAAGACTGGCTGTGTCTTTTTTTTTTTTAATTAATTAATTAATTAAAATTTTTTTTAATGTTTTTATTTATTTTTGAGAAAGAGAGAGACAGAGCATGAGCAGGGGAGGGGCAGAGTGAGAGGGAGACACAGAATCTGAAGCAGGCTCCAGGCTCTGAGCTGTCAGCACAGAGCCCAACGCGGGGCTCGAACTCACAGACTGTGAGATCATAATCTGAGCTGAAGTCGGATGCTCAACCGACTGAGCCACCCAGGCGCCCCTAGACTGGCTGTGTCTTAAGGCTATAAAAATGTATAGGCATCTGAGGCCTCTTGGTTAGCTTTTATACTACAGAGCAGGGATGGACAAACTTCTCTAAAGGACCAGATAGTAAATCATTTTGGCTTTGTGGGCTCTGTGACCTCTGTCCCAGTGATATAGTGTGAGAGTAGCCAGAGATAGTAAGCAAATGAAAAGAGGTTGAGCTGGCGATGTTCCAGCTGAATGTTCCAACTGAATGTATGGATGCTGAAATGTGAATTTCATATACTTGTTGCCTATCACAAAGTGTTATGCTTCTTTTGTTATTTTTTAATCATTTAAATTTAAATCTATTCTTAGCTCACAGACCACATAAAAGTAGATAGTGGGCCAGATCAGGCCTTTAGGCTATAATTTGCTAACCCCTGATATAAGGAAGGAGGGAGAGGAGGGAGAGAGAGGAGGGAGAGAGAGGAGGGAGAGAGAGGAG
>NC_064808.1:10040834-10067565 GCF_023721935.1 Panthera uncia | reverse complement strand
GAGAGGAGGGAGAGAGAGGAGGGAGAGAGAGGAGGGAGAGAGAGGAGGGAGGGAGGGAGGGAGAGGAGGGAGAGAGAGGAGGGAGAGGAGGGAGAGAGAGGAGGGAGAGAGAGGAGGGAGAGGAGGGAGGGAGGGAGGGAGAGAGGGAGAGGAGGGAGGGAGGGAGGGAGAGGAGGGAGGGAGAGAGGGAGAGGAAGGAGGGAGAGAGGCGGACAGACGAGGGAGGCGGACAGACGAGGGAGGCGGACAGACGAGGGAGAAGAAAAGCCTGTCTCTAAGCTTAGGACAAATTCTATGTCTTGTTTAGTCACTGCTGACTGACAAGTAGAAACCGTTCCTTCTTCCCTTCTTTTACTTCCCAGGGCCTAGGTGACATTTGGCAAAATCAGCTCAGCTTATTAGTAGGGAAAAACTAAGAAAAATCCACAACATGCAGTTTGTGAGGCTGAAAGTCTTTAAGAGATTTAGTTAAGTAGCCAGATACCTAATTACCTCAATCCTGATGTTGCAGTCCTTGGGATGGTACTGAAACTCATAAAATCCTGGATGAACTGAGGTGACAGGACATCGATCTCCCAGAAACACTTCATCAGGGGCCACAGGTAGATCATTATGAAATGCAGTTGACTTAACCCTGGCCAAGAACAAAGAGGGGCTGCATCGTACATACACTGTTGAGAGGTAGAAAAGAAGAAGTGTCCGATGATATAGTGGTACCATGGAAGGTCAGGGAAGCTCAGAGTCAGTTAACAGTATACAAGGCATCCCTGTTGGTCGGGGAGAATATATTTTAGAGGGGATGATCATAGTCTTACCTTCTCCCTTGAAACACTACCACCAAGAAGAGTCCAGGTGATCATATCCATGGATGAGAATTGACCCAAACAAGATTGTAGATGCCCCCTTGTGCAGTTCTAAGTGAAAGGCCATTACCACTGTGGCATTTATATTAGTAATTACTGGCAATGGTCTGCCTACCCTCATTTCCAATTTAAAGTTCAAGAAAGCAAAGCCTATGTTCTAAATCTTAATATCTACATTTAATCTTGGTATTTTCTGAACCAAATACAGTTATTTGATCAAACTAAAACTAACAAAATTGGTATAGAAACGTAGTGATTGTAGCTTAACCAGGTATAACTTTTTGATACTACTTTTCTCTTACTACTAATTGGATCTAGTAATTATAATTGTTTCAAATATTGTCCTCTTTGCATAAGAATATAAGCTCCATAAGAATGAAGCTTTGGTCTGTTATGTTTACTGTTGTATTACTTAGAGCCAAGAACAAGCCCACAATCAATTCTCAATATGTATTTGTTGAATGAATACATGAACAATACTACCTGTTACTGAGAAAGAGGGAAGATTGTGCAGACCCTCCCTGATCACAACGGGCTGTGTTTGGGGAGAACTGAAACGGAAGTAGAACTTAGGACGTGTGGTGAAGAGAGGTCTCCAAAGATGAAGTTGCCTGGATGTTGCTGATGAAGGATTGGAAAGAGCTGGTGACTTCAAGAGGTATTACGCCCAATCAGCCAAAGACAATTGATGCTATAATATTATTAGTTGAAGCATTAAAGGTCCCTAGCAGTCAAGAAGTTGGGTGGTGAAATATAAGATCTGGTAGTTCAATCCCAGAGTAATTTGAGACTGCTGATAATTTAGAGGATTAATTGGAAAATCTGAGAAAGGAATTATGTGCTTTCTTCAGGAGGCAAGCATAGAACCACTGGAAAGTTAACCTATAGTTAGGTTATAGTTATAGTATAGTGGAGTAAATTGTTCATAGTCTTAAAGCCATCTTTAGCTGCTGGCCATTTCCAACCACTGGAGAATCTCAGTAGTAAAATCATAAACGTGAGTTCACACAAAACCATTGGCCTGTCCATTCTCCCTTTTTGGTTCATATATGGTGGGTAGACTAGATATTCTCTTTTTAACAGAGGGTGACTCAGGCATTAAGTCATTTGTCATTCTGGCCAGTGAGATTATTTCAATTTTTTGGTTTTAAGTTGTCTATGTTCTTTATATATTTTGGATATTAACCCCTTATTGGATAAGTCATTTGCAAATATCATCTCCCATTCGGTTGGTTGCCTTTTTGTTTTGTTGATGATTTCCTAGGGAATATGGTCAGTAATATTGTAATAGTGTTGTATGGTGACAGGTGGTATCTACACTTGTGGTGAGCATAGCATAACATATAGAGAAGTTGAATCACAATGTTGTACACCTGAAACTAATGTAACATTGTATGTTAATGATATGTCAAAAAAAAAAAAAACAAAGAAATGTAAAGACACTGGTTAGTGACTTCCAAGAACAGAAAGATCAGTGTGGTTAGAACATAATGAACCATGGTGAGCACACTGTGGGGTAAGCAGGATCTGATTTATGATTTTAAAATTTCATTCTAGTGGGTAGAAGGAGAGGAGGTCGTTGGAATGGAGTGTCATCAGGGAGAACAGTTACAAGGATATTCAAATAGACCAGGACTAGTTGCTGGCAGCTTGGACTTGAGTTTTTGTAGAAGAGATGGACAGAACCAGTGGGATTCTAGAAACATTTTGGATGCATGTGCATGTGGAGCTAGGGAAGGAAAAGTGAGAGTTCTAAGGGAATCTGGATAGATGGTACTACTATTAACTAAGATGTGGAAAACTGGAGAGAGGCAAGTTTGAGATTTTTTTTTTTTTTTTTTCAATTTGACATTACTCTTTATTTTAGCAATAGTTCCGTATGGGGGCTGAAAGATTTTAAAAAAATGTGTGCATTTCATTTTAGACTTAAAAATTTAAAGATAAATATTGTATATATAAGTTAATATGTTGTATAGATAGTTGGAAGAGTTCAAGGGAGATAATAGTAATAGTGGGAAGATCTCAGAGAGCTTAGCATATGGACGATATTAAAATGAACTCATGTGGTAGGAAAGAACTGAAGGATCTTGCCAAATTTTATGAGAGTTAATTTTGTCCACTATGAGCATGTACATAAAGTGACTTCACATTGAGTCCCAATTGTGGTTAGAATCAGGTAGTTATAAAGTCACTGGCTCTTTACTAAAATGTTATTGTGGAGTCAACTACAGCGATTGTTAAAAAAACAAGTTCCTTGGCAAAATTCTCAGAATGCCAATTCTTTAAATGTGGAATGGGCCTCAAATGTCTACATTCTTATGTCCCCCTGATTTCCCCTATATAAAAAGTCTTAAAAAACAACCGTGGGAGGGGTACCTGGGTGGCTCAGTTGGTTAAGCATCCGACTCTTGACATTGGTTGAGGTCACGATCTCATGATTTGTAAGATCAAGTCCTGTGTCAGGCTTTGCACTGACAGCATGGAGCCTGCTTGGGATTCTCTCTCTCCCTCACACTCTCTGCCCCTCCCCTCCCGTCTCAAAAAAAAAAAAAAAAACTTAAAAAAAAAGTACTGTGGGATACAGGATCTGTGTCTATCAGAATTTTGAATTAGTCTCTGCAGCTGTGAGAGATCATTTATTTTTTTCTCTAGAAATAGCACTAAGAATCTCCATCCCAAAGTCCTTATGTGTATTTCAAATAATTGGATTCTAGGGGTAGACTAGACTCTGTATCTTGAAAATGTATTGGGATATAACTCTCTTGGCCTCATTGTCAAAATTTCTGCTACAAATAATTCCAATTACTGGCATCTTGGTTCACCAAGTGGAAAAAGTAAAGGTCCCTCTGAAATAGCTAAGGAATCCAGAGATAAGCATTTGATACATATACATATACTGTGAATGTGTTTCTCTTTTCCAGGGTTCTGTCCAGGCATCTTTCTCCATGGCTAAAGCCAAGATAACGTTTCCATCTCAGATACACTGGAAACCTCTTCTATCTAATCAACCAACCCCATTTCCCTTATAGTATGATAAGGATCCTTAAAGGGGGTAAGGGTGTTGCAGGGCAAAGGATGCTACCTGTGGTAAAGCCAGCTGGGAGACAAGGCATCCCAAGCTCAGTCATCTAAAGCAGATCACTTAGCATAGACCCTTAGTTATTAGCAACGTAACAGCAGATTGAAACATTCAGATTTGGAAAGTGTAAGAAGTAGCCTCCTCGTTGATCATCAGTTACCCACTATGTTTTCTATTACCCTATAAATACCTGGCTGTTCTCCAGAACAAGTCCAAAACACCGCATAAAGGAGGTGCAGCCCTCCTAATGCCAGGAAAAACTTCATCTGGCCAGCACCCAAGGCAACATCGGTTTGGGGAACAGGAAGTTGTGAGAGGACCAGCTGCTTTGTGTTATTATAACTGAAGCCTGTCAGGTGTCCACAATAATCCATCATTTGGCGCAGCTTGAAGAGAGCCTTTACTCATTATTATAAATAAAACCTCCTAAAATGTAGCATTTATTATTACTAAAGATTCATAAGGCGATTAGAGTAAAATGTATTGTTTGTTAGCACTGAGCAAAATTTATGTAGTTGTGTATTAGGGTTCTCCAGTGAGGTAGAACCAAATGGTACGTATGTTTGTATGTATGATAAGGAATTGTCTCATGTGATTATGGAGGCTAATAAGTCCCAAGATCTGTAGTTGGCAAGCTGGAGACTCAGGAGACCTAACAGTGTGGTTCTAGTCCAAAAGCTTGAGACCCAGAGAGCCAGTTTTGGCTTGAGTCTGAAGGCAGGAAAAACCAGTATCCCAAACTGAAGGCAATGAGGCAGGAGGAGTTTCCTCTTACTCAGACTCTGTTCTGTTGAGGCTTATCCACACTAGGCAGGGCGTTGTGCTTTGCTCAGTCTACAGAGTCAAATGTTAATCTCATCCAGAAACACCCTCACAGACACCCAGAAGAATGACAAGCCAAATGTCTTTACACCCTGTTCTCCAGTCAAGATAGAATTCACTACCACGAGCTGCATGGTCATATCATAACATTGGTCTCTTCTCTAAAGATCAGGTGCCTTTTCTGTATAATCTGTATGGTCTGCATATGGTATTGGAGACAGGTTATTTAAACAGCAGAATTAAAAAGTCATGAATGTTTTTCCTGGAAGTCCTTAGATGAGCAGGCATCAGACAGGGGGCTCTGAGTGAGGTTTATGTGCAAGATGAAATACAATTTGAGTCTGTTTCACCAGGGTGGTTGTAGGCAAGCTCTGGAATTTTAAAGAAAGAATTGAACTAAGGAGTAGTTAAGGTTCCACAGTAGTGTTCTGGGGGTAGAGGGGAGGAGATACAATCAGATAAGGGACAGTAGTTGATGATGTGTTGCAATGTGACTTAGTGTGAAGAGGTAAAAGAACAACGGAGGTACCATCTGCAGGAAGGGAGAGCAGATGGGCCATGGATGACTAAATGGGAGGAAATGAGGGATAAGAGGCAAAACCAGTTAATTCTGAGAACCCTCAGACTATATTTTCGAGAGAGAAGATAATGATGTGAGTTCATCGATTGTTCAACAGTATTAATCAGACCCAAGGAAAAGATAGTATCTAGGGCCAATTGGAACCATTCATTCTCAGCTTTTAGCAACTAGCCTAGGAGTTCCGTTGTGGCTGGGGTGTAGGGGTACAAGAGTGTGTGGCTCCAGGGGTCCCAAACAGGCTGGGTTTGCCACCCACTGCTGACAAAATCCAAAGGCAGAGTAATGAGTGGCCGTGAAGCAACAAAGGCATTTATTTCAGTGAGGCCAACACCGCGAAGACAGCGGACTAAGGTCTCAAAGACTATCTCCAAAGTGCTAAAAATATTTCCAGGTTTATATAAGGAAAATGTGGGGCAAAGGTCAGTGGGTACGTGCAGGTGGGCAGTGAAGGTCAAATAGGTCACTGTCTTGGAGTCAATCACAGGCGTTTTCTCCCTGGCTCAGCTCAGTCCTTATTGTGTGAGGGGGTTGTTTCGGTTCCCATCAGGGGATGCTTTGCCCTTAGGGTCTTCTGCCTGAGCCAAGAGACAAGCTGGAATGAAGAACACAACTAGAAAGGCTCAGGTCAAAATGGAGGCAGGTGAAGCCATCTTTTACCATGACTCATGGTCATCGAGAAACCACCCTTTCAAACTATCAGCTAAACTGTACTCCTACACCTGAATCTTGCCCAGAACATGTCCAAATCAAGGAAACATGTAGAAGGTAACTCCACAAAGGGCTTCCTTATGCTAGATCACAGGTTAAGAACCTCTCAAGCAGTTGGAATTTGATAGAGCTGAGAAGCCTGAAGTCGGTTCATGCATAATGCTACACTGACATGTACATGATCGCTTCATTAATCTGGAGAACAAAGAGAAAGCTCTCCACACACTTGAAACTCCATATTCCTGAGACCTGGAGTATAGACCAAGGAAGTGGACGCATTTTGAGTCATCTTTAGACCATCATTAGGACTTTTGAAGATGTTGTCCATAGGGTAGCCTTCATCCTTATATAGTGGTTCCCAAAATGTGGGCCCTGGAGTGGCAGAATCAGCATCACCTGGGAACTTGTTACACATGCAAATTCTTGCTGTGTTTTAACAGGCTCCCCGGGTGATTGTGATTCATGATAAAGTTCAAGAGCCTCTTTACTTTGTGGAGGGCTACCCTGTGCGATGATTTTTAGGAATACTAAACACTCTGATTGAGCTGCTGAGGGACTAATTATTCACTGTTGTATCTATCCACCTGGGAAAGCTGAGAGGCCTAGCTTCCTCTGTTTCCAATTTTTGACAAAATCTAACTTGGTGATTATACTTTTTAAAGAGATTTCAAGGGTCAAGTTAATCACACATTGTGATCATTGGCCGATGCAAGACCCCCCCCCCCCACCTTGATTTAACCGATGTAATCAATCAATCCTCCATCAAAGCTAACTGTTCTAATGTATTGGATGAATATCTTTTGAGTCCAGTGTGAAATGTGGGCTGTTTTGTTTGCATAAATCCCTAATTACTTTAAATGGCATTATTGTAGATACCTCATTCTGTCTCAGGACTTTACCCTTCCTGTTATGTCTAGATATCCATATGGCTGGCTACTTGCTTACTTTGTCTCTCTCTTTTTTTTAATGTTTATTTATTTTTTGAGAGAGAGACAGAGTGTGAGCAGGGGAGGGGTAGAGATAGAGGGACACACAGAATCTGAAGAAGGCTCCAGGCTGTCAGTACAGAGCCCAATGCATGGCTTAAACCCACAAACCATGAGATCATGACCTGAGCCAAAGTTGAATGCTCAACTGACTGAGCCACCCAGGTACCCTTTCTTGTCTCTTTATTCACAGCTATCTTTCTGTGAGTCCTTTTCTCTCCACCCTACCTAAAATTTCACACATTAACATTTATATCCCCCTTCTTTATTTTTTCCTTCTTAGCACTAAACACATACTATATATTTTACCTATTTTGTTTTTCTTATATATTAGGATGTCAGGTCAAGAAGGGAAGAAATTTGTCTTTTTTTTAAAAAGTTAATGTGTTCTTAAGGCATAAAACAATACTTTGCTCATAGTAATCTCTTAATATATACTTGTTAACTGAATGAATGGAATTGTGGCACTGTAACTCAAGTGCCAAATCACTGATGTTTCTATTTCAAATACAATTGTGTATAGAAAAATACCCATTTTGGGGGCTGAAGTCAATTGTTAGTACAGAATACTCTTGGAGTATACCTGGCCTGGGCCTCTTCAAATGTACAGGTTCTAGAAATTATGCATTTTTGTATTTGTCTGTCTACCTATTCATCCACACACGTTTTTGTGGGTGGAGGTCTATTTTAGAATCTTGGCTTCCGTGCATGATTCCCAGCAGATTTGGGGGGCGGGGATACAGAGGTTTGGACTGCTCCTTGAATGGCTTTTATTTACATTGGGAAGAGCTGTAAAAATAAGATAAAGGATTGTTGCAGGAGAAGATGGTAAGGGTGGGGAGATGGTGGGGAGTAATATTAGGAAGTGGAGTTTCACAGTTAGCTGGTAAAGTATCAGGAACTTTAGCCCTGGGAACATAGGGAGGGCTATGCAGGGGCATCTCTTTATAGGGGTTGCCGATGTTGCAGAGCCCAAGAAAGCACTTAACCCTGACATTGTAGCCTGCAATCCTATACAGGCATAGCCCAGGAGAGACAATCAGAGGGAGGAGTCAGAGGTAGTGAGAAGAAAGCAAAGGAAAAGAAGACTTTTGAAATGGAAATGGCTCTCCTTGCAAGGCAAAAAGGTGGTCACAAGAAATAATGCAAGGAAGCAGGCTCCCACACCCAATTTCTTAATGCCTGAGCTCTACCTAGGGAGGTTTGCGGAATCTAGATCTTGCCCTGGTGGACTGAGATCAAGATGTCCCGTACCTTCGCTGAGAAATGCAGCTGTTCCTTGTGAAAACGACAGTAGAAAGAGCCTGGACCATGATAGCTTCAGAGAGGGGCTTTCTCTTGCATGAATTCAGACTAATTGGATGTGCAAATTGAAAATATAATATCACTTTTCTTTTTAGTGTTTTTATTCATTTTTGAGAGACAGAGAGATTCAGAGCACTAACGGGGGAATAGCAGAGAAAGGGGGAGACACAGAATCCAAAGCAGGATCCAGGTTCTGAGCCGTCGGCACAGAGCCTGACATGGGGCTCGAACCCACAAACCGTGAGATCATGACCTGAGTCAAAGTCAGACGCTCAACCAACCGAGCCACCCAGGGTCTCACTTTCTATTTATTCTCTTCCATGTGATCTTACTAGCCATGTTACTGCACACAACCAGCACCCATGTTCAACAGCTGGGTGTTAAATAGCTACTGAGAACAATACTGGTCATAACCTTCCCCCAGGCTCCCACCTTCTTGGTAACTCAGCCCCATAGCATGGAGTGCTAAATTAGAAATGCAGTAAACACAGATATACCATAAAATGTGTCAGTTTTTATTCATGGGTTTGTGGCCACATTGAAAGTTAAAAATACAAATGGCCTCTTCTCAAAGGCATCGTGAAAGGGATTACAAAATGAATTAAAAACATGTAAATATATAAAAACAAAATGCCACATGACTGGGCTGGGTTACTTCCGTGTTGCTGCTGAATGTCCAAGGGCAAAAGCTTCTAAAAGTCATCGGTGAAAGGATGGAAGAAATGCTCTTGAAGTGAATAATTGTGTGGTCCATAAAAAGGTGTGGACTGTGGAAAAACAAGGTCCATAATTAGCTGATATTTGGTGTTTATGAGATGGGATATTGTTCAAAGGAGGGGGAAGATTCTCTCTGAGCTCAAATCCATGGGCTAAAATGGGCATGGAAACAGCTAAAATACATCAGATTAGCTTTAGGATATGATTTTCCTCTAACTCTCAGATAGGAGTTATATCCCAGATGGTCTTGAGATAGTATAGATTTTAAGACTGGGAGCAATGTAGAGCCTAATTCTTAGAGATTATAGGCAAAAAGGAAGACAAAATTCTAGGGAGTCTTCTACATGTTTACAATTTTGTTTGAACTGGACCCAGTGGGAAAACCCAAATGACTTAGCTCATTTGGTTCTTTTAAAAGGCCCTCTTCCACCTTAAGATATTTAATTGCTCCATAAAAGATAAGAAAGATGCTCTAATCTGGTAACCTCTAAACTTATCAACTCCTTCTTCTCTTACAGTCATTGGGTTTGGACTCAGATATTTAGGCATGAAATTTGTAGAGTGAAACCCTTCCTGTTCAAGAAAAAAAAAATCCTAGGGTGAGGAGAGAATTATAAGACGGGAAGGTAGAGGGTCTTCCTCATATGAATACCAAGTATGGTGTGCTCCAAGCACAAGAGAAAGAACCCAATGGGACTCTACCTCTATGTCTCTACTACGGAATTGTATGCCACTTATACTTCAGCGGGGATTTAGACTTTACCTGTTGTTACTTGCCCCAAATGCGGTTTTCTTTTCGTCATAGAGTACCTGATTGGGCACATTAAATGTTGGCTTTTGCAAGTATCCTTACCCAGTGTTCTCTCCAGTGGGTATAGCCACATCTCATGCAGTATCTGTACTGTATCAAGAACCAGTGTTGAACAGGTGAGGATAGGAGGAAGCCATTGCTCACTTCAGTGTTGTTATAGGACTCATCAGGTGAGACACAGGAGCTTTCAAAAGGTTGGGGAAAGGGAATTAAAAAGGAATACAAAGACTTAAGATATCATTCTGAACTTTGGGATTGAACTTTGGACCCAGCTTTTGCCTGGCCTTGCTGTAACAGCTATAACTTTTTATTTTGTCTTAAGCACAATGCATGATCATGTCCTTGTTCAACTCCCTAGACCCTCACCAAATCCCTCCTTGTTAGATAATAACTTAAGGACACAGAAACTATCCTCTGTTAAATTAAGAAAAACTATTTCAAGAATATATTCACTGTAATTTTTGCTGGAAGACAGTACTGGGTTTAAGGCAAGATTTTCCTAGAATGTCTTGAAGTTTATTAATACGTTAATCAAGATGGAATAAAGGTCTCTTCTTTTTGTTTGAAAGACAACATTGGTCAGGTTGGAAGCTGACACAAGAGCTTGCTAACCAATACAGACTTGCAGTGCCTAGGGATACAAGGCAGTGGTTTTCCAGCCATTCTACCTAGAGTTAAATTTAGGAGTCTCTAGCTGTGTGACGCTGCAAATCTTTAATGTGTCTGTGCCCAAGTTTCTCAAACATTAAATAGGGACAATACGAGTGCCTTACCCATGGGGTTGATAATGATGATTAAAATCCCTGAAGTTCTTCTAAACTTGTGGCTGGCACATAGTAAGTGTTCAATAAACAAGTTCATTATTAGCAATTAAGATAATGAAAGTTCTCTCTGGCAAAGCAGAGTTACTTAATCTTTTCAGAAAACAGAACAAAAACACATGGCAGAAGACTTTGAAAATCCAATAGCATGTTCACTCAAAAGCTGTGACCTGATAGACTCAATGCTTAACAAACTTTCTGATCCTGTCCCCACAATTCAATTCCAACTGGCTTAGAAGAAATTGTATACTTATGGCTTAAACCATAGAGTTTCCTTTAATTTTTTTTAATATTTATTTATTTATGAGAGAGAGAGAGAGAGAGACAGAGAGAGAGAGAGAGAGAGACAGAGAGAGAGAGAGAGACAGAGAGATCATGAGTGGGGGAGGGGCAGAGAGAGAGAGAGAGAGAGAGAGAGAGAGAGAGACAGAATCCAAAGCAGGCTTCAGGCTCTGAGCTGTCAGCACAGAGCCTGATGTTGGGCTTGGACCCCCAAACTGTGAGATCGTGACCTGAGCTGAAGTCGGATGCTTAACTGACTGAGCCACCCAGGGGCCCCTCTTTTTCTTTTTTTAATAAGCTGTTTGGTACTATTTTTCTTCTAATTTTTTGAAATTTCCAGAGAAGACAGGTGTATATTATACTACTTTCCAGGACAGGAATCTATGGGAAAAACAACTTAACTTCTCTAGGTCCTGTCCCTTAATTTTGTAAGGAAGCAGGAAAGTATTATCTGATGGCAAATTTGGGAGAAGGAACTGGCCATGCTTAGTTTAGGCAGAACACCATTCTCTTTGTGGAGTCGACTTCAGAGGGCCGTGTTCTGGTCTGCTCCACAACCAGGAGGCCAACCTCTGCCAAAAGCACTTGCAGAGCTTTATATAGGCAAGGGGGACACCTGTATTTTTCCAGCTCTTCCTTCCCCTGGGTCTGCAAACTCATTTCAGGGGGCTTGAATGAGGCTTTCCAGTTGTAGGGCTAAAGCTTCATTTGCCCGAGGCTTTACTATAAATTACATTCTGATTGACATCTTTCATAGCCTATGATTTATTAATGGATTTCGAATGCAGGAGGGGAAATGGATTATTATGTCTCTGCCTTCCCAAACCTCAACTTCCTGACTTAGAAATCTCCATAGATGCTGTGCGTCAAGTGTTGGTGCTGTGAATTATGTTTGGCAGCAAGTTTCATGATCTGTGGGAGAAGGGATAGAAGGAACCAAGGGTCCAAAACTAAGAAGCGAAGTCCACTCCCGGTTTTGTAATTCTGTGTAACTCACTTCCCGAGCTTTGACCTCTGAGTAGTGGGCTTCTGTAGAGGTTCAATAGCATTGACAGACACCCTGAGAAGCTATATAAAAATAGTCACGATTTTCACGGTTTCCAAGTAGATAGCAGTGCATTTCAGCAAAGAGCTATCGGTATTTAAGGAAGGAGCCAATGGAGTTTTTGGACTGACCTGGGAACTGTACACTCCAGGTGAAGTTTAGCAGAAATGGATTGATTCTTTGGTACATAGGTGAGCCAGGAATGGAAGACGGCTCCATCACAGAAGACCTGGTGGGAAAAGAAGCCCTTGAAACAGGTGTTCAGTTGTCTCAACATATTTTAATATATTCAAATAAGAAATTGGCCACACAGTATCTCCAGAGATCATGACATTTACCCCAGTTAGGGTAGTTAAATTCTCTTTGGCAAAGCAGAGGCATTTAGCTGCATCACACAACAGAACGAGAAGGCGTGGCAGGGGCTTTTGAATAGAACTGGAGGTTGATGGTCATTCGGCCCTGAAAGTTTTGTGTTAGACTCTTCAAATCAAGATTCTAGGGAGGAAAAATTTTCCACAGCTGCTGGGGAGAAAAGTTGTTCCACGAGAAGAGGACTTTTAAGATGACCCTTATCGCGGGGGATCTGAAATGCTTTCTCTGATCTCCGTATTAAAACGTGGTATTTTTTCTTTACTTCTGGACTCCAGATCCTTGAAAAACTCTTAGACCAAAAGGAAGACAGCTAACTGAAAATTATGTATTTGTGCTAAACAACTGAGTTTTCTGAATGGAAAACATGTACTCCTCTTAGGGAATTTTGAAGTGTATTTGGTGTTCAACAAATGAGATTTAATTCCTATAAGCAGATCAGCCTGTTTTCATTCTGTAACAATTTGCATGTATTTCCACCTAACTTTTTTCCCCGCCTTTTTTTTTTTTTAATAGTCAACATATACTATATATATATATAGTTAAAAAAAAAAAAAAGGTCTACAGATCTCTTGTTTCCCTACTTCAATAGAGAGGTTCTCAAGCTGTTGGATTATTGTATAAATTTATTAGTTGCATAGTATCCTATTAGATGGATGAAGCATATATTTCCTGGGGTCTCTTGATTTGTCTGGTTCAGTGATTCCAGTGAAGGGGTGAAACAGGAAAAAAGCAGTTTTAGAAATGTGAAGTGTTGTCATCTGGTTTATGTAGCAATGAGGCTAAGAGTTGAGGCTGTGTTTGCCCTCACGGTTCTAAGCTCCTTTAGCGAAAGGCTGCTCAGAGCACAAAGGTGGGGGAGAGGGCAAGTGTGATGGGTTAGGCCAGGTTGTTCAACTACGATGCTGTTGGCATTTCAGGCCACATAATCCTTTGTTGTGGGGACTGTCCTGTAGGGTGTCTAACATCGCGTGTGGCCCCTACTCACTCAATGCCAGTAGCACCCTACCACCTGCCCAGTTTTGACAACTAAAATTGGTGCTAGACATTTCCAAATGACCACGGGGCAGGGTGGGGGGGCAAAAAAAAAAAAATCCCTGCTTACTGATACCTGATCCCTGATCAATACTGCGTTAGGCTGTTGCCAAGGACTCTAGGAGTGGCAGGCGCCTTGAACCTCTAGAAGCATCTCAAATGCCTTTGGATCTCTCCAAGGCAGGTGTAGCGGAGTAGAGCTAAGTGACTAGCATGGCATTGTGGGGGGAATAAGGGCTGGTGCAAGGTGCTGGACCAGCATGAACTGTGCTTTCAGACCACGATCCTTATGGGTCCGGGAAGGGGGTCCAGTGAAGGAACTTCATGCTCCCATGTCCAAGTTTTCCCTTGCCTGTGACTTGAAGGCCAGGTTCCTGGCAGAAAATATTAGGCCCATGTTTAAAGCAACGCCCACGAAGATGAGATAAATTGGATGTATTATACTTACCTTTGGTGTGGTAGAAACCTCCTACATCGAAACCCTCCCAGAGCTTTCCTTATTAGGATGTTGGTACTCAGATTTTTGGTACTCTCTTGTGAGGAAAAGAACAAGTAAAGCAGATTGCTAGTTCAAGACCCTCCCAGATCTCCCTTTCCTCCAAATCCCCATGGTCTTAAAAAAAAAAAGTCATTGTCGTACATTCTCTAATTAGAGTTGCTTATCCCAGAGTCATATCTGAAAACAAAATAAAACTAAGAGCTTATTAGCAGTGTCAGCAGACCTGGTTTCTGGCCCTGACTTCCCGAGTTTGGTTACATCACCGGCCCCTGTGCCTCAATTCCTTAATCTACGTAAGCGTAGATGACATCAACCCCGTGAAATTCTGAGGATTAGAAACTGGGTGAAAATGCTGGCTAATCTATCATGCTATCCATGTAATAATGGGTATGCTACACTTCCTAAGAGAAAGCTCTTTGAGTTTCTTATTCACTGTCCATGTCCTACGCACAGTAGGTCTCTGGTGAATGAATGAAAACAAAATGTTCTTCAGGTTCTTTCTATGCATCTGCTCAGTCTGTGGTACCAATGATCAAGCCCAGTAGCCTGTTATGATAATAATATATAAGAACAAACATAAAGCAGTGCTTCCAAAGACTGTACAGACGGTACCCTGGAAAATGATTCCTTCTCTTACCTGCGTCGTAATTCCGCACAGACTAACAGGATAGTCAAATTCAAGTTTGTCCGGGCACACTCGAATTGCCTGACAGCCAGTCCCCAGAAATAACTCATCAGGGCCTACCAATTCATCTCTGTAAAACAGTGCTCTTTTAACTACAACGAGAAAATTCAAACGGCTGCATTCCACCAACACTGTTAAAGGAGGCAAAGAAAAAAAGCAGACAGTCAGCAAATCTGTTTCAGTGAACAGCTCCAAGAAGTTTGAGCAGGACTATTAGGTACCAGGAAGGAAGACCATCTTCAACTACAAGAAATGGAACTACATGGGGCTCTCTACCTCTCTCAGACTGCCACTCCCAGGTGACCAGAGTGAATTCACACAGCACTCAGAATTTTTACCTGAGAAAGAAGCGTGGTGATGTGTCTTCAAGCCTCCATCTTGGGTGGAGGAGCAGAGGACAGCATCTTTATTAGGGCATTCGTGCTAGGAACTGAGTTCCCCAGCACCTAGTATTAGAAAACTTGGACTTGGTGAAAATAGATCCCATGTTTTAACTTTTGCCCATGGCTGTGTGCCACACAGTAGCAGGTGTGCAGTAAATATGGTGAGAATGAAGGGACTTTTTCAGGGCCACAGAATACAGAGCTGGGACTGAAAAATCATACTGGGTCATTGCTCTTTGGACTATATCACATTACCTTGGGGGATCCCATTGTCATGCCTGACCTAGACCTCTCTCCCAAGTTTGAGAGTTACCTCTATAATTAGCTGCTAGACATCTGAGTGGATATTTGAAATAGTTCTCTCAAAGGTACGTGTACAATCCAGAAGCTCTGATTGACCCTACTCCTGGTTTGCTCTCCACCTCGGTCAACAGCACCACAATCCATCCAACTTCTAAGCTGTGAAATGCTAGGATTTCTTCAAACTCCTTGTCCTTCATACCTGTATCTCGTCTATTCCTGAGTCTTCTCACTTTTACCTTCAAAATTTATCTCACTTGGGGTGCCTTGTGGCTCAGTCAGTTAAATGTCTGACTTCAGCTCAGGTCATGATCTCATGGTTCATGAGTTTGAGCCAACAACGCTCTGTGCTGACCACTCAGAGCCTAGAGCCTGCTTCAGATTCTGTGTCTCCCTCTCTCTCTGCCCCTCCCTTTCTAGTTCTCTGACTCTCTCAAAGATAAATAAACATTAAAAAAATTTGGATTCATGTGAATCCAATACCCTGGATTGGGTATTAGATTGGCCAATTGGTATTGGACTGGGTGTTGGGATTGGCCAAGACCCTGGCCCAAACTACCACTGTCACTATCCAGAAAGATAGAAGCTCTTTACTGCTATGCCTTTGCTGCTGGAAATAGTCAGGCCCACAGCAGGTAAATAGGCAAGGAAGGAAAATGTTAGACGGAAATTGAGCATTCTGGTGCCGCCTGTCCTAAATACCAGGAGGGGAGAAACAGAAGGATAACATGGACCTTACTTTCAGGAAAGGAGGCAAGGGCTTGATCGAACTCTAGACCTTTGTGGGGGACCTGAAGTATTGTGATGTGACTATAGTAACAGAAGTAGCCCAAATAAAGCTGCTGGAGCCTGAGTGCATGAGGGCAAGATTTAGTATCAAAGGTGAACTTAGGGCACAGGAGTCCTTGCTTATCCGTGGTTTCCCTTTCTGCAATTTCAGTTTCCTGCAGTCAACTGTGGTCAGGAAGCAGATGATCCTCCTCTTTGTTTTTTTTAAAGTTTATTTTGAGAGACAGAGAGAGAGCATGCATGCGCGAGCGAGCATGGGAGGGGCAGAGAGAGAGAGAGAGAGAGAGAATCCCAAGCAGGCTCTGCACTGACAGCACCGAGCCCAACATGGGGCTCAAACCCACAAACCATGAGATCATGACCTGAGCTGAAATCACGAGTCGGACACCTAACTGACTGAGCCACCCGGGCGCCCAGATGATCCTTCTTCTGACTTCAGAAAGTCAGTAGCAGCGAATGGGGTGGTGTGGAACAGCACAACACCTGCGTCATTCACCTCCCTTCATCTCAACACGTGGGCATTGTATCATCTCACATCATCACAAGAAGAAGGGTGCTTATGGTATAATAAGGTATTTTGAAAGAGAGTGATAACTTTTATCGCACTATATTATAATTGTTCTATTTTATTATCGGCCATTGTTGTTAATTGCTTACTGTGCCTAATTTATAAATTAACCTTCATCGTGGGTATGTGCGTATGGGAAGAAATATGGCATACATAAGGTTCAGTAGTACCCACGGTTTCAGGCAGCCACTGGGGGCCTTGGAATGTATCCCCCACAGAGAAGAGGGGACCACTCTAGAAATTGCACAAAGTTACTCATTGTCAGCTCTGAAGTACAAGAGACACTTGACCATGACAATAAGTCCTAATAGCTTCATATGCCTCTTTGCTACCAGGCATTTCCAACCACTGGGACACAGACAGACACACACACAGTTTCAATTTCATGGTCCAAAACTTTGAGAGTGATTTATCTTTACAAAGCACCTGCGTATTCATTCTTTCCTTGGACCATCACATTTCTAATATTATTGTAAGTTTGAACTTCTTAATATCCTTGAGGAATTGAATGAGCGTCTCTGTGTTTGGCAGACTTGGAAATAGGGACTCAAGGGCCTGGCTGGCCAAGTGTACGAGCTGGTCAGGGGTCATCTTGACAGGCAAGCCCGGTCAGGCCAGGGCTCCACCACGTCACACAACTGGTTTACAAGGGATTACTTGTTGAGAAGTCATTCTGCCTCCCACAATCCGTCATCCACCTGACTTGGTTTTGCGACTGCTGAGAGCAGTTGTTGGGGTGGCTGAGACCCTAAGTCAAACGAATGCAACGGTTCTCAGCACACTATTCTCATCTTTATTACCCGACCCTGGTCTCCTGGTTGGGGTTCCTACAGTGAGTAGGAAAAAGACCAAAGTCCTTAACATGAGCCGCCCTAACCTGGCATCTGCCCCAGAAGTAAGCCAGGCCCTGTTTTTCAGGTTCTAGGGCCAGATGGGGTGGGGACAGATCCTGTTTGATTGGGGTCATGTTTGATTTTTTTTCCTCCCTGCCTCACTCCTGAGTCCTGATGTTTCCATCACAGAATCTTCTATCCCTGGCTTCCCTACAACTTGGACATTGTCCTTCAGCTCTCTATGAATGGCTGGGCCAGCACATCACCCCAGGCCTGGGGAAGGCTTGTTCTTAGAGCATGCCCTGTGCAGAGAGGATGGCCTTCTTGCTTACGATCCACACCCCCTCATCTCAGACCCCCCCACTGCCCTTTCTACCCTCCCTTGTCTACTCAAGTCACCGTTTTCCACTTCCCTGTGTTCCGTTCACATTGGTCACAGTCCAGCAGCCTACACACGGATCACCGCTTCAGAAACAGAGACATTTTGCCCAACTCTTTTTTAACTTAAGCCAGAAAAGCAGAGAGTCATTCCCTGTTCTCAGTCCTACCCCAAGTAAAGACAGGACATCCCCAAGGTCCTACCTTACATAGGACTTCTTCAGGAAGGCTCTCCTGTCCCCTGGGAACCACATCAATTCTGCTTGTTACATGCACTTGTAATCTGACTAACTTTCCCTTCTGAGCATTTAGAACAGTTTATAAATCTCTTAGTTTTTAAATTAACATCTGCTTCTTTTGATGTGACCCAATGTCTGTGATCTACATGGCTTGAATATATTATGAGGGGTTCTGCACCAGATTTTCTCCAGGTAGGTGCAGTGCCTGTGGGGGAAAACAGCAGTCTGACAGCCCCTGTTTGGGGAGGAACCAGACACACGGAATCAGAAGGTGGCTTGAGGTCAGGCTTTATGGCATGCTGAAGGCCAGTTTACGCTTCATCCAGCTGGCTGCTGGGAAGCATCGGAATTAAAAAAAATTTTTTTTTAATGTTTATTTACTTTTGAGAGAGAGAGAGACAGAGCACGAGCGGGGGAGGGGCAGAGAGCGACTGAGACACAGAATCCAAAGCAGGCTCCAGGCTCTGAGCTGTCAGCACAGAGCCTGACGCGGGGCTCAAACTCATGAATCGTGAGATCATGACCTGAACTGAAGCCGGACACTCAACCGACTGAGCCACCCAGGCGCCCTGAAGCACCAGAATTTTTAAGGAGGGGTTTGGTCAGAGTCGCATCTTAAGAAACAGGCACTTGCATTGCATCTTGTGCAGTGATGCTCTGGATGGGAAGAGAGGCAGTTCGACGAGGCAGGCCAGTTAATGTGTGATCAAGGGGCTAAGGTTTAAAGTGAAAGAACAGAGGAGGTGCTGGGAAAGGGGAGAGAAAGCCACATGACAGAGCAGAAGGTCCAAGGACGGTTTGGTGGGAATTTCCAGCAGCTGACGTGTGGAAGAAGTGGGAGAAGAGAGACTAATTCCTAGAACCTGCAGAAAACACAACTCCTTGAGCTCAATATTCCTTCACTCATTCAACAGTATCCGGCTGGACACAAGGGGAAAATAAAGTGTAGAGCCAGGAGAGTCAGAGTTCTTAAATTTTGGAGGGGGGAAGGGCAATCGAGTCTAAGCCACCAGAAGCCCCATGGCTCGTGGTGGTTGAGAAACTCCCCCTTCAAGGCACCAGCATTCGGGGTCACCTTTGGTACCTGGCTCTTGCCCAGAACACGTCCAAATCAAAGAAGCAAGTAGGAGCAGCCATCCTCCCAAACCCACACAGGCCTTCATGATGCTGGATGCTGGGTCGAGAGCTCCTCGGGCAACAGGAAGCTGGGAGGGGCTGGGGGAGCCTGCAGTGTTTTTATACCTGATGCTACACTCAGATGTGTTCAATTAAGCCACTTCAGAGAAGAGGGAGAAGGCCGGTAACCTGTTGTCAGCTCCAGATCCTGACGTCCCACTCTCTCTCGATCACTTGGGTATGGAAATCCACAGTGATATACAGAGTGAGCCCAATCAACCATTACACAGTGTCCAGAGGACTCTCTTTGCTAGGACCTTTGTAGGCCAATTTCTGGTACTTTGTGGGATGAGTTAGGGATGCCACAAAGCTCTGACCCCAGGATGCATTTCATCCCCCACCACTGGAGCATTTCCTCACCCCCACAGTTTATGGCATGCTTTCTTTTTTCTTTTCTCTTTCTCTCTCTCTCTCTCTCTTTCTTTCTTTTTCTTCCTTCCTTCCTTCCTTCCTCCCTCTCTCTCTCTTTCTTTTTTTCTTTCTTTCTACCTGTGTGCTAATAGGGGCTGCCCCAATAGCTGCGGGACTGGGCTGGATTTTATCAACATGGAAAGGAGAAGTCAACAAGGCCAGGAGGTCTAACCTTGACTACTTCTCTGTTTGTAAGAAATCAACCTTGACAGGGTCCCAGCATCTTGATTTACTGTTCTCCTTAGAGGCCAGACAGTCTAACCTTTGGTAAAACCAGGTTTGACATATTTCCAGAGGGACACAGCGGTAGACTAGCACTGATGGACGCTCATGGGTGAGCCATATGTATCTCCTGCAGAGTCTGTTTAATCAGAAGATTTTCAAAATTCCTATGGCCTGTGAAAAGCTATGTGTGTGTGTGTGTGTGTGTACTGTAGGTAAATATATACCTACTATATATATATATATGCACCATGTACAGATATAATATATAAGTATAGTGAATATATATATGCTGTATGTGTAAACCTTTATTCTTTTTTTTTTTTTTTTTTTTTTTTTTGAGAGAGAGAGCACAAGCAGGGGGAGGGGCAGAGAGAAGGAGAGACAGAATCCCAAGCAGGCTCTGCACCATCAGTGCAGGGCCTGATGTGGGGCTGGAACTCACAAATTGTGAGAGCCTGACCTGAGCCAAGATCGAGAGTCAGATGCTTAACCAACTGTGTCACCCAGGTGCCCCTGTGATAAAGTACAAACACCTTAAAGGTAATTAATATTTACTGTTAAATTTTCCCTGAAAGATGTGTCCATTTATTTTCATGAAGGGAGTAATGATATTGTCTGTTTTCTAAGGATCCATCACCACTGAAGGTGAATAGATCTCTTAAATTTTTTAAAAAAATTTATTTATTTTTGAGAGAGACAGAGAGAAGGGGACTGACAGAAAGAGAGGGCGAGAGAATTTCAAGCAGGCTCTGTGCCGACGGCAGAGAGCCTGATGCGGGCTTGAACTCACGAACCACGAGATCATGACCTGAGCCAAAATCAAGAGTCGGATGCTTAACTGACTGAGCCACCCAGGCGCCCCAATAATGTTTCTTTCTATTGCCCAATGATATTCCATGGTCTAGGTTACCACTGTTTGTTTGACTGGTCACTCAATGAAGGACATATGGGCTGTTGTGGCATTCTGCCATCTGTGTATTTTTCTGTATGTTGTCATTGTGAATAAAGCTGCAAGGAACAATTCTATAGGTTTTTGTGTGAAAATCAGCTTTCATTTCTCTGAGACACGCACCTGTCCTATTAGGTGCTCAATAGATATCTACTGAAGAATTGAATGAATAGATCAACAAGAAAAAACATAAAACAAAGTATACCACATGTGGTTATCTTCATTCATTTTTTTGAGTTTATTTATTTATTTTGAGAGAGAGAGCAGGGGAGAGGCAGAGAGAAAATCCTAAGCAGACTTGTCAGCACGGAACCTGATGTGGGGCTCAATCTCCCAAACTGTGAAATCGTGACCTGAGCCAAAATCAAGTGTTGGACGCTTAACTGACTGAGCCACCCAGGCATCCCTCTTCTGTAATTTAACAAGAAGCCTATTTGTGAGAATTTACTGTGCCATTAAAAGGGCCATTAACATGTCAGACTTTTCTACAGATGTGCAAAACTTGTCCTTAACTCCATGGTTCTTATACAGCGTCCTGGGAGCCCAGAGGCACTGCAGAGAAGTTCCAGGGCTACCAGATAATACTTTAAAATTTCCAGGGACACAATGATGCTTGAAAGCTGGCAGGTGCTGTACAAATAGCTCGTTCAAGGTAACCCATAGTTCTGACATCTGATGGCACTATGTTCCTTTCAGTGAGGCCGTATCCTTGTGGGGCTGGTGGTGTTGTGGTTGCTGTAAAAAGCAGAAGCAGTCACTGTGGGAAAAGAAAGGTGGAACAAAAAATAGAATGTTGATGTCCAATCTGATTCCAAAATTTGAGAAGCTATGTATTGTCAAACAGGCATACACATTCTGTTAGTAAGTAATTGTGGTTACTTAATCAATAAAGTAAGCACATTAATTTTTCTTTCAATGCATGTGTTCTAATGTTTTCAAATGGCTATGAAGTTGTTAGGGCATAAATATATACTAAATTATTTTTGATGTAACCACTTCATACATGAAGCCATTAGTATTTCTTTTGACCTACAGATATTGTAAAAAAAAATTACTGAGCAATTAAGAGAACTGTGTGAATATTGGGGACCCTCTGCTGTGAGTCATCCCTTATCCTGTAAATTTTACATGAGAAATAATTCTTCATGTGAAAGAAAAAGCCTGGCAAATAGAAATGGAACTCTAAGTCCAAAGCAGCAAGAAGGAAAAGCTGTAGACATGTACAGAGGTTTCTTGACATGAATAGAAGTGTTCCTTTCAGAGGCTCTGAAAGACGAGGTTGGCTGAGCTGGTCCAGAGCTGACTGAGGGTAAGACCGAGGTGTCTTGTTTCCCTTAGACAGAAGTCAGGCCTGTATGTGGGACCATTGGACAGCATAGCTAGAGAGATTTCGTCTTTTTTCTTTTCTTTCTTTTTCCTTCCTCCCTCCCTTCCTTCCTCCTCTTTCTCTTCTTTTCTTTCCTTCTTCCCTCCCCTCCACTCCCCTTCCTTCCTCTCCTTTCCCCTCCCCCTTCTTTCCATCTGCACGCAAGTGTTAATGGGGCAAACCTGAAATGTTTTAGTGTTACTCCCTACTTATCTGAGAGTTCATGTGAGTCAGGTGTCTTGGGGATCGCACTGGATACAAAAACACAAATGGCAGTGAACTACAAATGACAAAGGCAAATGATTCCTTGGCCCTGGACTGACTTTCCCCTGGTGCTTGTAAAAAGCCCACTGTGGACTTAGCCGGCTGTGTTAATTATTTTGTGAACAGTGTAGAGGGAATCTGTTCTAATTACGACTCCTGTTCTAGAAGCAGTAAGTAAAATGCAGCCAAATACAATTTGAAAAAAAAAATTAAACAAATTTCAATGGCAACAATACCACAAATGAAGTCAAAAGACAAATGACTGCCTGGGAGGCAAATATTGTCATCTTACGTCACAGATAAAAGCATAATCTCCCTGATACATAAAGAAATCTACAACATAATGCAGAAAAAGAAATTAGAAAAATGAACAATGAGAAAGATCTGTAAATGTTCCTAACTTTATGAGATCTTTACTACAAGGAGACAACATCACCTATGATTCACTCTTGCAAAAAGGTTTAACTTGAGTCTAATTATGAGGAAATAATCAGACATATTCTGAATGAATATTGTGAAACATATTAAGACAGCTAGCTGTGACTCTTCTAAAAAGAAATCTTCATAAAAAAGAATATTCAGGAGGGGTAACTCAATAAAAAGAAAACTCAGTAAGAATGAGCAAAATGTTTGAACAGACAGAGAGATGGCAAGGAAGCACACAAAAAGTTGTGCAATGTCACTAATTACTAGCAAAATGCACATTTAAAGGACAATGAGAGCCACACCTACTAGGAGGGCAAAAATTAAAATGACCCATAACACCAAGTATGGGTGAGCAATTAAAAATCTAAATTTCTGGTGATATTTCAAAATGACACAATCGTTTTGGAAAAGATTTGCAACCTCTTAAAAAATGAAACATAGATTTTCCATACAACCCAGAAATTCCAATTCTGAGTATTTATCCAGGAAAAATTATTATATATGTCTATACAAGGACATATACACAAATATTTATAGTAGCTTTGTTCATAATAGCCCCAAACTGGAAACAGCCTCAATCTCTATCAATTCATAAATAATTAAACAACTAGTGGGACAGCCACACAATGAAATACTACTCAGCTGTAATGAGGAACAAAGTACCCTTACCGCTAACAACTTGAATGAATCTCAAAAGCGTTAGGCTAAAAGAAATATAGCAGGCACAAAGGCTGTGTACTGTATGAGTCCATTTAAATGATTAAAAATTTTTTTTTAATGTTTATTTATTTGAGAGAGGGACAGAGCATGAGCGGAGGAGGGGCAGAGAGAGAGGGAGACACAGAATCTGGAGCAGGGTCCAGACTCTGAGCTGTCAGCACAAAGCCTGGTACAGGGCTCAAACCCACAAACCCACAAGATCATGACCTGAGCTGAAATTGGATGCTCAACCGACTGAGCCACCCAAGTGCCCCTAAATGACATTTTGGAGAGGACAATATTATAGGGACTGAAAACAGATATGTGGTCGCCTGAGGCTGGGTCTCGGAGATCAGCTGACTGCAAAGAGGTATATGAGAACATTTTGGGGTAATGGAAATGTTCAATGTCTTGATTGTTGTGGTGGTGACCTGACTGTATACATTTATCAAGACTTACGGAACTGTAATATAAAAAGAGTGGAATTTATAGTCTGTAAAGTTTGCCTTATTTTTTTTAAATGTTTATCTATTTTTGAGAGTGAGAGTGCGTGAGCAGGGGAGGGACAGAGAGAGGGGGGCAGAGGAACTGAAGTGGGCTCTCTGCTGAGAGCAGAGATCCCGACGCGGGGCTCCAACCCACGAACCGTGAAACCGTGACCTGAGCCGAAGTTGGACGCTCAACTGACTGAGCCACTAGGCACCCCAAGTTTGCCTTAATTTTTAAAAAGTAAAAAATAATAGAATTTAAACTGAAAAAGAAAGTTGAGGGTAAGATTTTAGTGTATGATAGAAGATTAAAGAGAGATAATAAAACCAATGCATCAGTCTTTATTGTACTCAGAATAAAGCAAATAGCAATATATAGCCATAAGAAGACAATACAGAGGACAACTGGGAAACCTCAAATTGGCCTGTACATTAGATGATCACCCTCAATAAGTCTGGAGGTTTCTAGAACCTCAAATACAGTAAGTAAAGAGGAAAAAATCCTATCTTGCATTCCTACTGCCCATACTGACAAAAACTGAAATATATTTTCATTAAGACACACATTATTGGGATGCCTGGGTGGCTCAGTCTGTTAAGCATCTGACTCTTGATTTCGACTCAGATCATGATCCATGAGATTTAGCCACTCGTGGGGCTCTGCGTTGAGTGTGGAGCCTGCTTGGGATTCTCTCATTTCCTCCCTCTCTCTCTGTCTACCCGCCCCCCCCCCCCCCCTTCCCCCACACACATGCACTGTCTCAGTTAAGCTTGACATTGTCATCATTTCCAGCACTGATATCTCCTTTCTGAAGAAAATTCAAATGGTCTCTTCTCCATAGACACTAGTACATGACCATTATGTTTTTTTGTTTTTTTTTTTTTCTTTTTTCCTTCTTATAGGCCGTCCAGATCCTGAATGGAGCAACAATTCTGGCTCTGGGTGTTTTTCTAGGTTCCTTACAAAGCATATTTTGTCCCTTCCGTCAGTTTTTCTTGGTCTTCTGCACAGGCTACCCACTATGGGGTGCTATTTTTGTGCGTATTCATGTTCCTCTGACCATAGATCATTTCTTAGATACCACTGCTAGAAATGTGTTAGATTATTAAAGTGTTGTTTTTAGGTTATTTGGAGATTGCATGCTGTGGGTTTGATTTGTAATTCCTTACACAACTTTTAAAAACAAAGTGCCTTCCTGAGTAAGAGAAATCACATTTGCTGAGTACAAATTAAGTCTCAAACATTAACTTGATGTATTCATGCATTAAATCCAGCTATTACATTTATGGATGCTAAGAAAATCAAATGAAAAATGAGTATTGGTGAATTGTCTTGTGCAGTCAAGAGAGTCCTGGTTTGGGAGATAAGAGATTTGCCTGCTGATTACAGTCTGGAAATCAGAAAACTGATTTCCCCTGTTTGAGTCAAAACGGAATCAATAAAATAGGCTTTGGTTCTAGGTGGTTTTAAAATTTATTTGAATAAATAAATTTGTTATTTGATTATCAACTACCTGATGTTTTCTTTTTAAAAAGATAATTAGTTGGAACTATTTGCTAACCAGACACTAATTTTTTTGTCTTTGTTTTTTCTTGTCTATTCTGGTGTTAGACCTTTGAGAATTTATAAGTGTTCGGTCTCAGACTACCATGAAATCCAAGATGGGCAAGTTTAGTTGAAAATAGTAAATGGAACATGTAATTGGCAAATGAAGAAGATATAAATTTATAGCAAATCTGGGGCTCTAATTTATTCGTGAGTTTAGTTTTTCAGAATCATCGACCTTCAGATCTTCTTTAAAACAAAATTGCTCATAATTTGGCAACAATCTCATATGCTGACAAAAGATGACATTCAGTTTCTGGATGCAGTATAAAACACGTAATTTGGATTTAACATTTCTGAAATTTTTAGATAGTTCCTACTATCATTTTGATGAAATACTTGGAGTCTGAATTTTTCTAGAAAACCTGAAGTACACATTTTCTCTGCATAATGAATCCTGACTATCTAAATGGAAAACTTCCATTTTAGGCCAGTATATTTGAAAGTGAAGATTAAATAAATAATTCTTGTTTTTTGAGGTTTCAATGAATACTTCTTTAGTAAAATGTTAGCAGATGCTTTCAAGAGACAGAAAGTCTAAAGAGACAATTAGAGGACTTAGAAGTCATCTCACATTTACAAGTAAAAAGCTATTGGGGTAGCATATATGACAAGCAAGTTTTTCTAAGTGTGCACAGATGAAAATTCTCACATTTCATAAGCAATCCTAAAGTCTTAAAAAAAAAAGATTCCCAAACTGTTGCCCCATGTATGAATGCATATGCTTAGAAAAATATCGTTTATGAAACAGATTCAGAAATATATAGTATTGAAACACTGTGGTATTGAATCCAGCATCTTTAAAAATAATAATTGAGGATAAGAATTTAAGAAGTCCTTTGAGAGTCACAAATGCTGAACACCTACAGTTTTTTCACTTAGTACTTTGAATATATCATCTGCCTCTTTCCTGGCCTGGAAGGCTTCCTTGGAAAAGTATATAAAACCTGAATTCACTGCACTCAGGTTTGAGGAAAATATATGTACTTTTGTACACTATGTACCTTGTTTATATATATATATA